>NC_053441.1:17101032-17186697 GCF_007990345.1 Gossypium hirsutum
AACACTAAATACATTTCATCATACATTATATAATTCATGAAATTAACATTTAACCATTAAATTTCAGCCATATGAACTTACTATTTCATTATCTTTCCACACTTGTTTCTATGCACATCACACAAGATATAAGCATATCATTCAACCATAGTTGCAAGCTAGTGTATTTAAACATAACTCTTTTTGGAACTAACCACACGATAAACCATTTCAATGCATAACTTATAAACTTAACGTGACATAATCTAGCCACTACTTGGCCAAAGCCTAAGCATATACACCAAATATGTTAGCCAAATACACATATAGCATAAACCATTCATGACATTATTTCATGCCAAATCATATACCGAATATACCATACACACATACTATGAAACTTTATTTTCACACATGAGCTTAAACCATGACCAATAATGCACAAATATAAGCATCATTTCTATTTCATCGTTTATCAATTATAATCAAGCATATGACCAATTATACATAAATCATTCATATATTTCCCAATTTTCCTCCTCCTCCTCTCCATTCCACATCCTTAATGTGTATAACACACTTAAACAACATTAGCTATAATTTCACTATTCACTCACATGTATATTCAAAGCTGTTTATCCGAGTCAGAGTCACTAAATTATTTTTATCTGGAGCTACAGAGCTCCAAATTAAGATCCGTTAATTTTCCTTGAAACTAGACTCACATACCTTCTTACCATAAAATTTTCAGAATTTTTTGTTCAGTCAAATAGTACAGTTTATTCTTTAAAGTTTCCCCTATTTTGCTGTCTGACAGTTCTAACCACTCTTCACTAAAAATGAATTATCTAATTGTACAGAATTTGGATGATGTTTCTGTTTATTTCCTTTGAAAATAGACTTAATAAGGATTCTAAGCATATAAATTATAACTCATAATTATTTTTATTCAATTTTTTATGATTTTCCAAAGTTAGAACAGGGAACCCTAAATCATTCTGACATTGTCTCACAAAATTTATTATATCTCATGATTTATAATTCAATTGCTTACACCGTTTCTTTTATGAGAAACTAGACTCAATAAGCTTTAATTTAATGTTTTATTCACTGTCTAATTCAATTTCCACAATTTTTGGTGATTTTTCAAAGTTATACTACTGCTGCTGTCCAAAACTGCTTTAGTGCAAAATGTTGATTTCCATTTTGCCCCAAATTTCACAGTTTATACAATTCGGTCCTTTCTCAATTAACCCCTCAATTAATCTAAATTTCTCAATTAATACTTTACCTAGACATTATAAGTTGTTTCACAACTATTGAAATTCAGAATTTTCACATATAACTCTATCTTCAAACTCTTTTACTATTAGGTCCCAAACATTCACTTTCTATTCAATTCTTTCAATAAAATCAGCACATGAACAATTTAAAGCTCTAATTCCATGCTAAATCATCATATACTTCTAGTGTAGCAGCCCGATTTTGGGTCTAGTCTGAACAGTGATTTTGAGACCACAAATCCAACGAGGAAAAATGAAATTGTAATGGCCTGAATTTTCAGTGGTGTCGGAATGGTGATTCGAGATCACTAAATCTGACAAATGAGTAGAAAATATTATTAATTTAGTGAGTATAAGTTAAATTAAATGTGAAGATAGGAAAATTTTTCAAATAGTGAATAGTGTACTAGGAATAAATATTAAAATAATTAGAATCGAAAATGAGGTATTGAAACTTCAAACTCATAAATCGAGCCATAAATATTTCCATAAATATTTTTAGAAATATTTATAGCGTGTCATTGAGTTGGTATTAAATTTTCGTTAGAAAATTCTAACGTTTGAGTGGTCAATTAATTAAAAAGGACTAAACTGAAAATAATGTAAAATTTGTTAAAAGTGATTAAATAGCTTAAGTGGTAAATAAGGAGGGACTTGAGGAATAAATGTGCCAATATGGAATAGTTGAGACGGCATAAGAGAAGAAAAATCTGGAAAAGTGATGTAATAAGGGCAAAATTGGAAATTTTGTAAAAGTTAACAAATAAAAATCTTAACTAAAAGAGTTTCTAGGCAATTATTCATATTTCTCAGCAAAAAACGCCATTGAAGGGTCCCTCCAAGCTGGTTTTTTCATATATTTGGATCATGTAAGTTCAATTCTTGATTATTTCTTGAAATTTTTGTGTTTTTGTGACTTTTACAACTAGGTCCACTTGTTGAGTTCATTAGTTTTTGATTTTATGAACGAAATTGAAAGTTGCTATGAATATGTGTTGTAAGTTTATGATGAAATAGCATGAAATGGAAGCTTTAATTTGTTTGTGAGATGATTTTATTAGGTAATTTCGATAGAAATTGATTTGTAGGACCTAATTGTGAAAAAGTTTGGAATTAAAGTCTAGTGCTAAAATTCTAATTCTAGTGTTAATTGAGAAAAATCAGCTCAATTGAGAGGTTAATTGAGCAGGGATGAAATTATCATTTATTGAAAGCTTAGGGAAAAATGGTAATTAACATTATGCACTAAAAAAGTTTGGACAGCTGCAGTAGGTTAACTTTGAAAAATCACCATAAATTGTAGAAATTGAATTAGAGGATGAATAAAATATGAAATTAAAGCTTATTGAGTCTAGTTTTTCATAAAAGAAACGGTGTAAGAAATAGAATTTTAATTCATGAGATATAATAGGTTTTGTGAGACAAGGTCAGAATGAATTCGGGTTCCCCTGTTCTGACTTTGGAAAATCATTAAAATTTGTAAAAAAATAATTATGAATTATAATTTATAAGCTTAGAATTCTTAATGATTCTATTTTCATAATAAACAAACGGAAACATCATCCAAATTTTGTGCAATGAGATAATTAATTTTTAATGAAGAAGGGTCGGAACTGTCAAACAGTGAAACGGGGGAACTTTAAAGAATAAACTGTACTTATTGGCTGAACCAAAAATTCTGAAAAATTTATGGTAAGAATATATGTGAGTCTAGCTTCAGATAAAATTTACGGATCTTAATTTTGAGTTTTGTAACTCAAGATATAAATAATTTAGCGACTCTGACTCGGATAGACAGATTTGAATTTACTTACAAGTAAATAGTGAAAATATAGTTAATGTTATTTTAGCGTGTTATATACATTACGAATGTGGAATGGAGAGGAGGAGGAGGAAAATTGGAAAATATATGAATGACTTGTGTATAAATCGGCCATATATTCAATCATAATTGATAAACGTTGAGTTAAATAGTAAATACGTGTTAGTATTGAACTTAATGATATTGAATTGTATGAGAAGTAAATGGAAATTTCTATTGCTAGTGATATGACTTGAATTAAAAGAATTATGGTGATATTGAAATGTATATTGGACTGAGAAATTGATTTGAATTGTGAACATGAGAAATTATGAATTGGATGAAAATGAAATGAAGCATTGAATTGTTAAGACTTTGTGAATTGCATGAATATAAATTGGGTCTCGTAGGCCCTATTTATTATGAATATAATATTTAGAGGATATATTGTTAAAAATTATAAAAGCATGTTAAATAAAAAATTTGAAAGCTTTAATTTAGTTGAAATTTTATAATACGATTAAATACGTTTACAAGTGTATGTGTTCTGGTAATGCCTCGCACCCTATTCCGGCGACGGATACGGGTAAAGGGTGTTACATGTAGCACATATTCATAGCAACTTTCAAATTCTTTCATAGAATCAAAAACTAATGAATTCAACAAGTGGGCCTAGTTGTAAAAGTCACAAAAACACCAAAATTTCAAGAAATATTCAATAATTGAACTTACCTGCAGTAAAAATAGGAAGAACCAGCTTAAGGAAACCCTTCTATGGTGTTTTTGCTGATGAGAATGCAGAAAAATAAAGAGAAATCTAGATAATTCCACTTTGGTCCTAACTTTATTAAGTAAATTTTGCAATATTCCAATTTTGCCCTTAATTCTCCTTACTTTGTTGCTGATTTCATGCCTTTGCCGTCCAGCCCAAATAGACCTTGGGTCTATTTGCCTTTGAAGCCCTCTTTCTTTTATCATTTAAGCTATTTAATCATTTTCCATAATTTTTCATTTGTTACAATTTAGTCCTTTTTGTTCAATTAATTATCGGAACTTTAAAATTTCTTAACGAAACTTTAATACTAACTTTTTAATACTCCATAAATATTTATAAAAATATTTATGGCTCGATTTAAAATCTCTGAGGTCTCGATACCCTGTTTTTTATTCTAATTATTTTAATATTTATTTCTAGTGCACTATTCACTATTTCAAAAATTTTCCTAACTTCACATTTAACTTATACTCACTAAATTAATAATATTTTCTACTCATTTGTCGAATTTAGTGATCTCGAACCACTGTTCCGACACCTCTGAAAATTCAGGCCATTACATTTTTTTTCCTCGTCAGATTTGTCGTCCAAAAACCACTGTTCCATCTAGACCTAAAATCGGGCTGTTACAGGTAGTGTCGGCAGTCCTAAGCCGAGATGTCAGTACTGTAATAAAGCTCATTTTGGAGAATGCCGGCTGAAAAGTGGGGTTTGGTACCGATGCGATTCATTTGATCATTTCCTCAGAGATTGTTTAGAAAGGGGTGAAAAAGAAGCTGAACAGACATCAAAGCCGAGTAATCCAATTTCGAGGGGTAGACCACCTCGACCATCCGATAATGTCAGTGGTAGTCGAGAAGCTACGAAAGATACTGCAGGCAGGCCTAAGGCACGAGCATCTGCTAGGATATATGTCATTCGTGCCAGAGAAGATGTCTTAGCACTCGATGTTATTACTGGTACATTTTCTTTACTTGACACTGATATTACTGCATTAATTGATCCCGGTTCTGCACATTCATATACATGTATAAAGCTTGCATGCGTTAAAGATTTATCTATTGAACCTATTGAATTTGGGGTTAAAGTCTCGAATCCCCTGGGTCAATCTGTTTTGGTGGATAAAATTTGTAAAAATAGTCCACTGATAGTAAGAGGTTATTGTTTTCTGGCTGATTTGATGTTGCTACCATTTGATGAATTTGATGTGATATTGGGCATGGACTGGCTAACCTAGCATGATTTATCATTTATTAAAAGCTTAGGGGAAAAATGATAATAAACATCTTACACTAAAACAGTTTTGGACAGCAGCAGTAAGCTAATTTTGAAAAATCACCATAAATTTTGGAAATCGAATTAGAGGATGAACAAAATATGGAATTAAAGCTTATTGAGTCATGCCCAATATCACATCAAATTTGTCAAATGGCAGTAACATCAAATCAGCTAGGAAACAATAACCTCTTACCATTAGTGGACAATTTTTACAAATTTTTTCCACCAAAACAGATTGACCCAAGGGGTTCAAGACTTTAACCACAAATTCAATAGGTTCAGTAGATAAATCTTTAACACATGCAAGCTTTATACATATATATGAATGCGTAGAACCGGGATCAATTAATGTAGTAATATCAGTGTCAAGTAAAGAAAATGTACCAGTAATAACATCGGGTGCTGAGGCATCTTCTCTGGCACGAATGGCATATGTCATAGCAGGTGCTCCTGCCTCAGGCCTGCCTACAGTATCTTTCGTAGCTCCTCGGCTACCACTGACATTACCGGATAGTCGAGGTGGTCTACCCCTCGAAATTGGATTACTCGGCTTCGATGTCTGTTCAGCTTCTTTTTCACCCCTTTCTGGACAATCTCTGAGGAAATGATCAAATGAACCGCATCGGTAACAAACCCTACTTTTCAATCGACATTCTCCAAAATGAGTTTTATTACAGTACTGGCTTCTCGACTTAGGATTGTCGACACTACCCATACTAGTCACAAATGAAATGAGATATCTCGGGTTAGTGCGTTAGAAGCCTCGTTCTTTTCCAAAATATTCCGTCATAGAAGTAGATCGATCAGAGTACTTTAATTTTTTTTGTAACAAAAGATGATTGAAATTTTCCCATCGGTCTTTTGCTGAAAACTCGAGCTTCCCTTTCAGCTTGTTTCTTCTCTTTACTCAATTCCTCTATTTTATAAGCTCGCTCAGCTAGTGTAGCAAACTCCCGGATTTCAAGTATTCCAACCATTAACTTGATATCTTCATTCAATTCCTCTTCAAACCGCTTGCACTTCTCGGCTTCTGATTGTACCCATTCCCGAGCATATTTACTCAACCAAATAAATTCTCTTTTATACTCAGATACCGGTCTGTTGCCCTGTTTCAGCTCAAGAAATTCTTTTCTTTTCTGATCAAGGAACCTCTGGTTGATATATTTCTTTTTAAATTCGTTCTGAAATAACTCCCAGGTAATCTATTCTTTCGGAAATACCGAAGCTTTAGTGTTCCACCAATGATAAGCTGTGTCTTTTAGCAGTGAGACGACACATTTCAGACATTCTTCTGGTGTGCATGATAATTCCTCTAGGACCCAAGTAGTATTTTCTAACCAAAACTCAGCCCATTCGGGATTATCATCAACTGCAGCTGCGAATTCTTCTGCCCCATATTTTCTGATTTTATCAATCGGAGCTTTTTCTTTTCTGATAGATCTGGTACCTGTACCCTGTAGAATTTTGGAAATCGGTGGAGAAGGAGGAGCTTGAGCTTACTGCATTACATGGTTAGTTCTCACATATTGGTTAAAACATTCATTCATCATTTGAAAGAAAGCCATTTTAGCCTCTTCACTTTGGTCCCCTGTTTCAGAGCTCCTACTACTAGTAGCTTCAACTTCTCTTTGTTCCCTTTCCAGGGCTGAAGCATAACTCTCGGCTTCCTCGGATTGAGCTCGGTCGGTAGGCATTTACTAAAAAAATACATTTAAATGGTTATGAGATATCACATTATCAATAATAATTTAAATGACATATATAGCTAATCTCGTATTTGCTACGTCGGTCCAAGAACCGGCTAAATCGTAGCTCTGATACCAACAAATGTAACACCCCTACCTATATGCGTCGCCGGAATAGGGTACGAGGCATTACCAGAGTTTTTCGAATTATTTTTTTCGTTATTATAAGTTAAATACTATTCTTTTATTGAAACATATTATGACGTCCCTTAGATGGGCCTCTGAAGCCCAAAACATACACCGATATCAAACCAAATCAACCAATCCAATTCAACATATTTTCAAGATAGATTTAAGCATATCTATAAGATAACCTCATCACATACTAAAACCAGGATTTGATAGCCATACCAATGGCTAACTTTACATTCATTTCACACTAACATTTACTTTATCAACTTATACACTCTATTGATTCCAAAATAAAGTTTCTTGATATACCAAAATGTTGAAGTTGATAGTGAGATGATTCTCCGACCAAATCCATCCTCCGAGCTCTTAATACTACGAATCAGGGAAAAAAATTAACAGGGTAAGCACATGTAACAAGAATTATACTTACCTAATATTTTCAATACAATACAATAAATATTTATACATCCATTCAGTTTACCATTTACCTATCACACACAAACTCAACTAAAACATTAATCAAATAGCATCATATGAGTTCAATACAAAGATTAATTATTGATGAGCTCATCAATTCCATGTTTTCTATTACCCTTATTATTTCTCATATTTATCCCGTTGAATTTTCTCGGAATTTCGATGGATTTTTAGAGGTACACTTTTAGCGTACTATTCTGGGTCCGTCAATTCATATTCATGTGCGCACATTTCCATTTCAGAGAGTACATTCCCGCGAACCTCATCCTTACAACGGGATTACCAGTCCAGGCTAAATCCCCTCCAACGACAATTTACTCTAATGAGCTTGGATCTAAATTACCAGTCCAGGCTAAATTTAGACCCTAATTCGGATTACTCGTCCAAGCTAAATCCATTTTACACATTATTCGGAAGGGCTATATTAGGATAGGATCACCTATCCGGAGTAGATTTTTTTTTACCGTTAATTGCTTTTTAAAGATCCATCGAATTTTTCTTTCATTCAACCGGGATTTCTTCCCCTTTTTCATCAAACATATCAATGTTTCATAAATTTTCATACAATGAACATTTAAATCATATTCACATCAATAACATACATTTCAAGCATTTAAGAATATAATTAAGGTTACACGAACTTACCTTGATACTTGTTCATATAAAAAAATCTACTAATCCCGAACTTTTTCCTTTTCTCGATCTAGCTTCGTATTTGAATTTTTTGGATATAAATAAATAAATTTAATCATCAATTTAATTCATTTCATGTTCATATGTAACATTCTCTATAATTCCACTACTATTTATAGTTCATTCAAAGTTATCTACATGAGTCGTAGTCACTAAATTATTTATATCTCAAGCTACAAAATTTAAAATTAAAAACCGCTTGGTGTTTCTAAAACTAGACTCAAATACCTTTCTACCATAAAATTTTTAGAATTTTTGGTTCAGCCAATAAGTACATTAAAATCTTCAAACTTACCCCTGTCTGCTGTCTGATAGCTTCGACCTTTCTTTGCTAAAAATCAATTATCTCTTAGTAAAAAATTTGGATAATGTTTCCGTTTGTTTCTATTGAAAATGGACTCATTAATAATTTAAAAATATAAATTTTAACCCCTAATTATTTTTCTCTAATTTTTAATGATTTTCCAAAGTCAGAAAAGGGGAACCCGAATTCATTTTAACCTTTTCTCACAAAATTTATTATATCTCATGATTTACAATTCCATTACTTACACCGTTTTTCTATGAGAAACTAGACTCAATAAGCTTTAATTTCATATTTTTTTTATCCTCTAATTCAATTTCCACAATTTATGGTGATTTTTTTAATGTTAGCCTACTGCTGCTGTCTAAAACTGCTTTAGTGTAAGATTGTTATTACCATTTTTCCCCTAAGCTTTTAATAAATGATAATTTCATCCCTGCTCAATTAACCTCTCAATTGAGCTAAATTTTCTCAATTAACACTTTATTCTACCACTTTAAACTACTTGATAACCTTTGGGAATCAAAATTTCAGCACTAGACTTTAATTCTAACTTTTTCACAATTAGGTCCTAAAAATCAATTTCTATTAAAATTACCTAATAAAATCATCTCATAAACAAATTAAAGCTTCAATTTCATGCTATTTAATCATAAAATTACAGCACTCACTTGTTGCAAAAATTATGAAATACCAGCTTGAATAACCCCTCCTATGGCGTTTTGGCTGATGAGTATGAAGAGAAATCACAAGAAATCTAGATATTTCTACATTAGTCCTAATTTATTTAGTTAATTATGCAATATTCCAAATTTTCCCTTAAATCATCCATTTTCTTGCTGATTTCATGCCCTTGCCGTCCAGCCCAAATAAATTTTGAGTCTAAGTGCCTTTTAAATCCTTTCTCATTAGACACTTAAGTTATTTAATCATCCCAACCACTTTTACACATTTTCCAATTTAGTCCTTTTCATTTAATCGACTACCAAAACATTAAAATTTTCTAACGAGATTTTAATACCACATTACTAACATTTCATAAATATTTATAAAAATATTTTTGACTCAGTTGTACGAGATCGAGGTCTCGATACCTTTTTTTACCCAATTTCTTTAATAATTTCTTTTTCTAACTAACCACTAAATCGGTAATTTTTTTTCTATCGATATTTTCATATGATTTTCCTATCATATCAATATTCATGCAAAAATATTACAATAAATTTCTCTTTAATTCGGATTTGTGGTTACGAAACCACTATTCTGATAACCTTGAATTTAGGCCATTACATTGGGTTAGTCTTTTACAAATATAGACAAATTTATATAAAATTTTAAACCTATATTTTGGGTCGGGCTGGGCTTGGACAAATATAAAATATGTTAATATCATATTTAATCCCTGCGCGAACCTAGTCCACGAGCACCTCTAGTCTTATCTCCTGGTTACCTCATTTATACAAAATATTTATATTTTTTAATTATTTATTAGTGAATTTAACCCAATACAAAGAAAATGGATATTGTAAACAAAAATTCACAAATTGGGCTTGTAAAGATAAACTTCAATCCATATACAATAGGCCTTCAACAAGGCTTGGGCTTGAGCTTCAGCAAAGCAAGATGAGTTTCCACGTATAAAACTATTCACTGTGAAACCAAAACAAGCACGTGGGTGCTAGCACCGAGGCAATTTGGTTTTTTACCGTCGTGCAACATGTTGGGTGTCGGTGTGTCGTGCTCTTATCCAAAGTCAAAGGGGAGAGGGCGTTTCGCTTTCCCTTTACGCGGTACTGGAAAACACAGTACTACCGACAGCCGTTGTAAGGGATAAATATGGTAAGTGATTATGGGAGATTGAGAGAAATATTGAAAGATATGTGTAATAGCCTGATTTTTACTTTAATTGGATAAAGTGGTTTTGGGACCATAAATTCGAGTTAGAAAAATATTTTAAAATTATTTTTAGCATTTATAATGAGTGAATTACTATGTGTGAAAATTTTGTATAAAAATTTAATTGTTCGAGGGTTCAATTTGATAAAAAGAGCTTAATCGCGTAAAATAAAATTTAGGGGTTAAATTTAAAAGTACCCAATTATTGTTGTCTTTTTAAATGGGAGGAGTTAAGAAACAATTAGCCCATAAATTAGATAGTGGGTGGCAATGGTCAACATTGCCCTTGTATTATGTGTTTTATAATTTATTCAAATAAGGTTAAAATAGTAAATTAAAATACATGTTAATATAGGTTAATTAAAACAAAAGAAAAATAAATTCATCATCATCTTCCTTCTATTGCCAAATTTGAAACAAGAGAAAAAGAGTAAAACCTAGCTATATTCGGCCATTGATGAGCTCAAATTAAGGTTAGTTCTTTGTTCGGTTTTTGATAACTTTTACATTTTTTGAGATCGTTGTTTTGTGTACTACAAGACCCATGTTTTAATTTTTGGAATTGGTGTTAATTTTGTGATGTGCCATTGATGAGTTCTTGAGCTTTGTGATAGTTGATGATGAAATATGAAAGATAAGTGAAAGATTAACATGTATTGTCTTTGAATTTTTGGTGAAATTGAGTAATTAGGACTAATTTGTGAAGTTAAATTTTTGAGGGACCAAAATGTGAAATAAATGAATTATGTGGACTTGTATGAACACTAGGGATATTCGGCCCTTGTATATTGTAGACAAATTTTGTGTATTTTGTGTTTTATGCAATATGGACTAAATTGCAAAAGTGTAAATGTCAGGGGAAAAATGATAATTTTTCCATTTATATGTTTTTGGATTAAATTGAATATAATAATATTTAAAATAGCTCATTTTGAATATATTTAGATCAAGAACCAAAGAAATCAGAGTTGGATTGGGAAAAAATTAAAGTCGTCGACTAATCACCCGGTTTCGATTTTTCACTATCCGAGGTAAGTCTACTAGTTATTTAACGTATTTAAATCAGTATATATTTATGTATATCTATTGTATTTTCGTTGAGCTATAATTAAAAATAATTTGATTGAATAAGTTTGAAATATAAATGATATATATGTTTATACCATATTCGAATATATGAATATATGCCTATAAAGTCTTTAAATTAAATGTAAGTACGAATGGTATATAAATAAATATATATACATTGTTTGAATATTAAATATATCTCTATATGTTTATGTTATTGAAAATATTTGATGTATGAGGATTATAAATGTAAACACAAAATTCGAATATATATGTACATTCATGTATAATCTTTGAGTTTGATTAAATGTATGTATATTGCATTTGCATAGATAATTTCGAATAAGTATATATATATGAGTTGAAACATATATGTATATATGTTTGAATAAGTCTTGAACATATTTCGAGGTGTGAATGTTAAATATATATATATATATATATGGGTAGTACTGCATATGTACGAATATACATGTAAAAGTTATTTTCGAATAGGTGTATATGTATATATAAATATATGTTAAGTTCTTGTATTGAATTTAGTTAAGTAATAATATATAAATATATATGTGTGTTTATAAATTTATAAGTGTTTGAATTGAATGAAGACATGATTTATAAACTTTTATTTGATTGGACATGAACTACAATGAACATGTGTTTGTTATAAAGAATTATTTGAGGAAATATTTTGTATATGTGAAATTGAAATTTTCAGACTTAAAGTCTAGCAGGTTTAATGCCGGTGATATAATTCAGACTTAAAGTCTAGCAGGCTTAAGGCCGGTGATATAATTCAGACTTAAAGTCTAGCAGGTTTAAGGCCGGTGAAATAATTCGGACTTTAAGTCTAGTAGGCTAATTGCTGGTGAATTGAATCAGATTTTTTTTAAAACCTAACAGGCTAGTTGCCGGTGAACTTGTTTAAAAATGTGTGAGTTGTGCAGACTTAAGTATTTGAAGGAGTTTATGTTTTTATTTGGCATAAGTAGTTGACAAATTTATGTATATATCTATGCATTTGTTAATGTAATTGGAAGTTATATATATACATGTTAATGTATGTGTATTTGGCATAAGAAATTGAGGAAATATACTATTGCGTATATGGGAACTTAAATATGTATAGTTATTGTTTGCAAGTAATTGTTGATTAAGAAAGCATTCGGCTTATCATGTTTAAGTATGAGTTAGGTAAAAAAAAAATTATGATTAATATACAAATACGTGTGATGGGTTATGAAATGTGATTAATGTGATTAATGTATCCATATTTATATTCAAGTATATGTACAGGGTAAGTTCACATATACCTTTAGTTATATGTTTATAATAAATACATGTACCCACTCAGTCTTTATATTTGTTAAGCATATATATATATATATGCATTTCGTATATATAATTATTATTAAGTTTCTATGAGTTTAGTGATATGTAATTTGACAGGTAAAGAAGTGTTCTATTATATTAGATTGACATTTACATGTATTTGTATAAACACATATGTATATTCGGTATTGATAGTTATTGAATATATATGTATATAAATAAGTATTCGGTTATACACACTTCATGTGTATGTATATTTAATTCTAAGTATTACATAATAGGATATGTGAAGGTTACACTGTATATTTATGGAATCAGGAAATTATTTGGTATTTATGTAATGTTTTAATATTAAATTTTTGGTTTACTATAGACTTACTAAGCTATAAAAGCTTACTTCATTTGTTTATGTCTTTCTGTTTTATAGTTTTAAAGATCAAGCCTCAAGCTCGAGGATCGTCAGCAAGTTCATCACCCTATCTGCAGTCTCAGTATTTAAAATGTTTAAATTCTAGCTATGGCATGTACAAACTAGATAAATGTCTTGAAGGTCGTATTTTGTAATAGTGTATATGAATATAATAGCCATACTAATATGGCTTATTTACTTATGAATTTGCTAGTTTGTAATGTCTTTGTTTACTTTAAATGGTTAGAAGGGAAAATTTAAAATTTGCATATTTAATTTTAGGCTCTAATTATCATATGTAACTGTTAAAATTATTGAACTTTAATGAATGTTTGCTCTGTGTTATGCTTAGTAATGCCTCCTAACCCTAACTTGGCGACGGATACAGGTTAGGGGTGTTACAATATGATTGTTGAGTAAGTTGAGTTTTGAACCATTTATGACTGTGTTAAATTAGTATGGGATGTTAAGTGAAAAGAAATTATAGTAGAAATTGATTGTGTTATAATTATTAAAGATATTTTTGGTGGACTTAAAAGGACAAAAGAATAAAAATTTGATCTCAAGAATCAAAAAGTTATATAAGCATGATTAGCTTGTGATCATTCAACAGATTCTAAGTAAAATGAATTTTACTTCCTACATTTTGGTAGGATTAATGAAAGAGTTTTCAATTGATCCCCAAGTATTCCATGTAGTTCTTGCTAAAATTGTTGATCAGATTCAATTAGATAATCGATCCTTACGATCTAATTCTAATGACACTTTTATTAGTTTGTAATTGCTTCAATCCTATTTTTACTAAAATAAAAAAATATGGTACTATTTTCACTGTTGACGATATAACTATGTGTTATTGGCATATGAGAATACGCACGTGTTTCCATAACATTTACTGAGGGCATTCTCGCTACAAGATTATAAATTCTGTAACATTCTTATACTCAACCTGATCGCCAAGTTAAGATATCGAAATGCTACATTTGTTGCCAAAGCAAAGATAATCAAATTCGTTTCATTCTGAATACTTGTTTAATCACATCGATCAATTTAAACTTTTGATATGCCTTAGTATCATTTTCGAGTCTGATACAGGTTTATTGCAGCCTTTAAAATAGTCTAAAGAGGAACAGAGACTAGAGTGAAAGGCTTTCAAAATTTAGGGGTGACATCACGATGTTGGGGGGTTCCTTGCTACGACTTCACAAACTGACTTATGTCGTCGCGATGTGGTTCCTTCGTCATCACGTCAAGAATTCTATTTCCCATGTTTTTATCATATTTTTAAGTTTTTAACATCCAAGTCCCTTTTCAAAGCTCAAAATTCAATTAATTCGACTCATTTCACATAGCAAATCAAAAGATTTAAGTATTTATAGTTTCAAATCCACATAATATAACACGATATTCAAACAAAAATAACAATGCTTATAAAATTGACACAACTATCAAAGTTTTACAAGTAAGTCCATTAGAGATTCACACTTACAAATACAATTTATTTTTTTCTACATACCATGACCCATTAATTTATTAATTAGGACTTCATCAAATCATTTTATGAGAATCAGTTGCCTAGTACCATAACAAAGCATTTGAATTTATTTTATGTATTTTCAAGTCCATTATTTGCAACAATTCCTTAGTATTATCACTCTTCTATTATTTTGCTTCCCCCCTCTTTCCATTCCACATCCTTAATATATATTTTCTTATACATAATTTTTTTCTCTTAACATATCATGCCTATGTGTGACATTAATTAAGGTTTTTTTTAATTACACAATACTCTTATCAAAGTTGTACATTTGAGTGTCAGTCACTAAAATTATTTATATCTCAGCCTATAGGATTCGAAATTAGAATATGCTTTTTATTCTTGAAACTAGACTCGATGAAATTTTTACCATAAAAATTTCAAAATTTTTACTTATTCCAATTAATACAGTAAATTCTTTAAAATTTTCCCTATTTTGTTGCTAGGCAACTGTGACCCTTCTTCACTAAAAATTAAAGTTCTTAAGTCAGAATAGGGGAATCTGAAATCAATCTGAACTTGTCTCACAAAAATTCATATGTCTCATAATATAAAATTCTTTTACTTACACCGTTTCTTCTATGTAAAACTAGGCTCAATAGGATTTAATTTCATACTTTAATTAACCTCTAATTCGGTTTATACAATTTTTGGTAAAATTTCAAAGTCAAATTATTACTGCTGTCCAAAATTGTTTTAGTGCAAAATGTTGGTAACCAAGTTTATAACACCCTCATTTCCTTTCTCTACAATATTTCCCATCACTTCCTCTTATTTCCCTTCACTAACATATTAAGAACATACATTATATAAGAAAATTCACTTTAACATCATTTTCATGCTTTTTTTTAATAATATCAAACTTAAAATATATTGAAATCTTGATGTTTTTACCTTGTCGTATTGACTTTAAACTTTAACTTGTTTTTCTCTTTCCTCCAACTTCTATTTTCTTGAATTTAAGATAATATTCTTGCTCTCCATAGTCTCTCTATCACTTTTATCTCTTGGTGATTATGGAAATTCCTTGAAATTCTAGGTGAAAATGATGAATTTTTGGTGGAAGGATCAAATTGTAATGAAAGAAAAGTTTTTTTACATCTCTCCCCCTCACTCACATTAGAACCTTTTATACTAGCTATTTATAAGAAAATATTAATAAAATATCTTATTAAAATATTAATAAAGTAATATTTATCTAATTAAATAATTATAAAATATCATCAAAATATTCCAATATCATCATTGCCTTCTAGAGTTCTCTCTCTTTCTAATTGATTATTTTGTCCTTGAATAATCACTTAATTTGGTAAAATTATAATTTAGTCCCTTATACTTTTTTTGCTTATTCAAATTGGTTCTTATTAATCCATTTTCCTAAATTTCTAGATCTTTCTACCTTTAGGATATTTGCACTATTGGCTTTTCACTTTAACTTTTCCATATTTATACTTATGCCACAAAACTTTTTGCATATATACAATTTATTCCCTTCCTTAATTTAATACATTATGTTTTGCTTCTTGATTTAACTTTCTTTTGATATCTTGCAACTTTCGGTTTCTTTGATTTTATAGATTTTTTTGCTAAGATTTTATCTCATATTATTTACTACAAAGGGAATTTTGAAGATGTTACAAATTCCCTATATAAAGGAATTGCAAGCAGTAAACCTCTCTCGCAGAAATCAACAAGCAAAGGAAAGAAATCCAATTTTGCCGATTTACCAACTTTGACTTTGGGAGGAAGGAATCAGAGGGAAAAACAATGGTGGAAGAGGGACAAGTAATCAGCTGCCACACTGTTGAGTCATGGAAAGAGCAGCTTCAGTTGGCTGAAGAGTCCAAGAAACTGGTAAAAATCCATGTTTTGTTTGTTTATTTGATCATCATGTTTTGGCTTTTAAGACCCTCAGTTGACTTGAATTTGGATTTTGATTTTCAATAATTAAGTAAATTTTTGTCCTGTCTCATTAAAGGAGACAATCGAATATTTATATACATTGTTACTATTCGTGGAATTGACGTTCTTAGTAGACTCTATGCATGTTGGACACGTATACTGTTTTGGGATGCCAGTTGGATTTCGTGGTCCCTACATGCGAACTCCTTAGATATATGCCAGCTAAGACCGCGAGCTCCCCTTGCGAGCACCTCGTGGCATGTGTGAGCTGAGACAATGAATTCCCGTTGCTGACTTCTCACTGTAAAGCTTGCGCATATCCATCTGGTAGGGCTTAACCGTGTGTCCAAGCTATGTGGAATGGTCCAGCCCGTGTGACTCCTATACCTTGCTCCAATTTTCCGTTTTTCACTCCTTTTGCTCCCAAATGCTCTCTAAGTATAAAAACATGAATTTAAAGGATTATGAGCATAAAATTCACCATTAACATCGAATAATCACCCAAAAACGCATTAAGAATGAGACTAAAACATGTTATTTTTAACACCTATCAATGATATTTTAAAAGCTTTATCATACTCAAGCTAAGATTTTCTTGGGTTGGACGTGGTGCATTTTACAGCTTCATGGAGCGGGACATGTCACGTTATTGCACCAGTCCTGGTAGATCTTGCTAAGAAGCTGCCTAATGTAACATACTTGAAGGTGGATGTGGATGAATTGAAGGTAGCGTTATGTAATTAGATTTTGATTTGTATTAAACTTTGACTGAATAAAAGGATGGTAGAAGTAGTTATTGTTTTCTTGACGAATTCATTGTTTTATTTATCTCTCAGACCGTGGCGGAGGAATGGAATGTGGAGGCCATGCCAACTTTTATCTATCTCAAAGAAGGCAATTTGATTGACAAAGTTGTGGGGGCAAAGAAAGATGAGTTGCAGCAGAGAATAGTCTTGACCAACTTGGTGCACAAGTATGAAATAGAACTTGTATTCTACTGCTTCAACTTTGTTTCTGAAACTAGAATATCATAAAGATCTGTCTTTGGACAGATACGAAATAATATGCCGTTGTTGTGTTCTGCTACTATTTGCTTCAGTATATTAAAATTGTTTGTTTTTCTGAGCTCAGGAATTGACTTCCCTGTTAATAGCAAATAAAATCTGGAAACAATAATGATCCATTTCTTGAAATCAATGTTGAACAATACTGTTAACTGCTTTGCATTTTGAGAATGAATTTGGCGCTCCTCTCAGTAGAAAGAGATGGCCAAAAATGGGATTTCAAACTCAGATATTAACAGGCTAGCTTGCCATCAGCCCCCATTTCTTTACAGAGCATTCTTTTCATGCATGGTGAGTTTAATGACGGCTGCCTAAGTAACACAAATAAAACAATAGTGAAAAAGAATTTAGACAGTGAAACTGGGATGTCTTCTCCACCTATATTCTTGCACCTTGTTTTCCTTCCCAGCTCCCAGACTTGTGGTGTTGTCTAGGCAATGTTTATAAAACTGATCTCCTCACAAGAGATATTTTTGATACATCTCCACCAAGTTCTTCAAAGACTACCAACAAATTTTTTGTTGGCTTTAGCCATGATCTTGGAACGTGGTACCTAAAAGGAATCCAGAAGATGAGGAGTTTAGAAGTATTCAAATATAATCGTATTTTATGCTAACTGCATAATGAGAATTTCACTGAGCTTAGACGTATATGGAGTTTGAGGATATACCATCTTTGGGTTGGCTGGTCACAACCACTCTGGCACTTTGTAGTTCGGAATGTCCCCAAGTAACTACAAGTACCGCAGTTACCCTTTGCATAAGCCATCCAATATCTTCCTAAGCTTTGTCCGTTAATCCATACTTGACCCTTTCCCATACTCCGCATATCCAAAGCCAATGGTTCATTACCTCCTGGGGCATTGAAATACGTCTGCAATTTCCAGGACACGGTTTAGCTTCTAACGTAAGGCCAACAAAAAATAATGACAAAATGCCTTATTCACCCCTTACCTTATACCATGTCATAGACTGCCGGCTCCGTGCAGCTAGTGAACCTCGAATCCATTCACCTCGAATCCATTCAACAGACGAGGCTCCATGGGGAGAGACCAAATTCATTGCTTCTCCTCTTAAGCCAACCTGTTTGAGAGTGGTTATGTGAGCCTAAGCAACTTTTTCCTGGAATTTAATAAAGCATTATCAAAACAGGCCAATTTTAGTTTGTGCAGACCAATGCAAGTTGTCAAACCTGGTATGACCATTTCTGCCACGTCAAATCCTTCTTTCCTTGGTTAAGGCCATGCAACAATACACTTTGGATTCCAGTTTTCCATGTCTCGAAATGCAGTCCATCATTCTTCACACCACCATAAATTCGTGTCAATAATTGTAAAACTTTATAGTGTATTGAGTTTAAAGTGTTGATTGGGACAAATTCAGTTCACTTTCTCTGCCCCATCCCATCCTAATGGACCCGGATGTAAAGGAAATGTCTGAATTATGTGATAGCTAACATTTGCATCCAGATAAGCATGGTCAAGAGCAACTAACCGGCAATCCAATAGCTACGCTGAGGAGTGCAATGTGATTTGTTCCAGCATGTAGGTTCACTGGTCCTGTATATGTGAATCTCCTGTTTTCCCTAGTTCCATATGCTGACCCTGTAATGTACTATACGCCTTAGTATGACTTAAGCAGATACAAGGCACAGTGCCCTTAGTATGTAATGTAGGTCAATCATATTTCTTGCGAGTAAATCTACAACCAACCTGAAAACTGTCCGTTGACAAAAACATGAAGAGCATGGCCAGCTGAATCCACATTGAGAGTGGGTTTTTGTCCTCCTCGCAGAAACAATTCTGATGGACTAATGTCAACACTGGGATGACATTTAACCAAGAAGAAATTATTCATTAGCTAATCACCTCGATCAATTTAAATTAAATATTAAACCTCAAGTGTCTTGAAATGCAGTGCCTCACCTGGTTGTGTACCACAGGTAGTCACTATTATCTCTGGTAACATTCATTTGCTCCAAGAGTCCAGGAGCTGTGATTCTTGAACTTGCTCCTAGAGAAGAAATGTCTTCATCATAAGCCTCCCATGGGAACATCTTGGTGTTTGTTGGCAGCATTTGAATCCGTGAGGTTTTAACTCCAACCTTGATGCACAAAGGATAGTTATATAAGGATTTCCGTAGGAAAATCGAAAGATTTAAAGAAAAAAGCCTTAAACTACGTTAAAAAGATCTGAATTCACTTACTAATGCAGTGTTAAACGCCACATTTTTGCAATCCGGAAGAATGCTAATAGACCAAGGGGGCAAATCGTAGTGCCTGTTATTAAACGTCACCCTTGCAGCAGATTTCATATGGAAATTTGAGAGAAAAGCAGCACAGCCTCCTTGCCTTGAAGAGAATACATGGGCCTGAAAAGTAATCATGATTAACATTATCAGTTGAAAGTTCTTTTTGCAAATCATCCTACTATCAACATATAATAAGAGTAATCATTGACCAAAGAAAGCTTACTTGATGATAGGTTCCTAAGGAAGTAACAGTAGGATCTGAGGAAACTAAAGCATGTTCACATAGCTTAATAGCCCTATGAAGCTCCTTCAGATGATCGTATTTAGGTTGTCGGATTAAACCTAAACAAGGAAAACTTGTCAGTCATATCCATAACTCAGAGTTCAAAGACAAAACCCCTAAATTATTTCGTTATATGTACAAAAGTCAGATCTAACTGCTCCTGTAAAACTAAGATAAGGCACGCTTAGGTTGTGAAAGATTAAGAGAACTTCACAAGTCGTGGTTTTAACTGCAATGAGATTTAACTCAGTTTCTCACCATATTCATCGATTGGAGCATCATAGTCGTAACTGGTTGTAATAAACGGTCCTCCAGCAGTCCGTCCAAAGTTGGTTCCTCCATGGTACTATCAAAAACAAAAGGAGCATAAACTGGTAAGCTTAAACTTGTTGCTATTACCGTGAGTATTTTTGAATTAAAACCAAAATGAACATGGTAACTAACCATGTAATAATTAACATATGAGCCACCCTTTTGTATGAAACGAGCAACGCCAAATGCCAGGTCTTGAACCGGGCGCTGGTGAATTGGGCCACCAAATTCTGTAAACCTTTTCAGTATCGGGGGAACAAATATCAGATAAAGGAATGGAGAAATCAGCATTTCTAACGTTAATCCACTATCAATTCCAAACATCAGCCTAAAAGATCGGCAAAGAAAGTACTAACCAGCCACTCCAAGCCTCGGTCCACATGGTGGGCTTGTAAGGTTTGTTGGGTGAGAATCCATCACAGTAAAAGCCATTACACGCATTTATCTGGAATCAAGATACGAGGGTAAACAGAGTCAAGGGCTTTTGAGATGACATTAAACTCGGTAAGGATGAAAAGTAAAAATGATTGAAGTAGATCATTGCCTACCACAGGGTCTGGGGCGTCATCTTCCTTGCACATTACCCATGGGACCCCTGTATTAAGTTCAACAGCCATTTTTGCAGCCCAATTAATGTATGCATGACCAGCTGCTCCAAGTGCCCTACTCTCAGGTCCATATTCATTTTCAATCTGCACAAAAATGAATTAGTGTAAAATAGATTAACCAGCTTAAACATAGTCAGTCAGTTCGTTGCTGATTTAAGCAATATACAAAGCCCCTAAAACTAGAAACCATAAATGCCACAAATAGCAAGAATCTCATACCTGAGACAAGATGATGGGGCCACCTTGTGACGCAAAAAGTTTTTCATTCTTCATCATTTGTACAATTTTCTGGGTAAATCCTTGCATCGCCCTCTGTAAATAAAATGAAAAAAGTTTTCCATTTTAGTAAAGTAACAGAAAGAACAAAAAGGTATAAATTAAAGGGAGAAAAAGAATACCTTGAAGGGCTCATTATCAGTTCTGAAGCTGATACCAGGAACATACTTTAGCCAAACAGGAAATCCTCTGTAGCAGAGCGAGAATGTAAATTGTAAAGCACTCAATTAAACAAAATAAATAAAAATACATTAAATTATAAAAAATCTTTTTATCAAGCCAAACGATATAATAAAAATAGTAACTACCCAAAATTCCATTCTGCACAAATATAAGGTCCAATGCGAAGATGAACATATAGTCCGAGTTTTTGCACTGTCTTGATAAACCGTACAAGATCATATCTTCCCTCGAAATTATACTGAAAAAAAAAACAGAACTCCAAATGAAATGTTAAAAGAAGTTACACTAAAAAAACATAGAATTCAAAGATAAGATGAGCCATTTGAGATCTAAGGTAGTACATTGCCAGGAGAAGGTTCATGGCCATTCCAAAAGACATATGTGTCTATGACATCCAAGCCTCCATCTTTAGCTTGCTTAATAAGATCCTCCCACATCTAAATACAGGGGGGAAAACACCCAAAAAATCAGTCCTTTGCTTCTAAAAGTTTTCAGCGATTGTTTTTTTAAAAGTGAAGAGACTATACCTCAGGAGTGCTTCTGGGATAATGAATGGAGCCGGAGATGAGGATTCTCCTTTGTCCATTGATTAGAATGGCTTTTTTATCATAGGTAATGCTGCACTGGATTAGCTTAGAACTCGCTAAAAAGGCTGTGAAGAAGAAAATCAACAGCTTGGAAACTGAGCTAGTTTCCATTTCTCCTCAATGCCAAGTCAACTTGGAGGGAAATTTTGAAACCAAAAAAAAAAAAACTTGAATTGGTTGAGCAGAGGGAAGTTGGTAAAGACACTGATCTGCTACTCTGAAACTAGCATTGTTCTTTTCACAGTTCACATAAAAGCTCTGAACCCTGCTTGTCTTTATATGTACTTGGGATATGTTAGTCGCAGTTAAAAAGTAATGGAAGAATCCTCTACATTAAAATAATGGAGAAGCAAACAGTAGCAAAGAAAAAAAAGTTTGTATAATTATGTTTCCATCCCTGGAGTTCAGTTTAAAAACTTAAAATGTTTTGGGAATTTATTAAAAATAAAGTGTAAAAATCATTTCTATGTATTGATAATTGGATATATATTTATAGGAGTTACTATCATTGAATGTGATGATGAATAAAACTTGAAGTTCAAGTGAAGTATAGTAATTTAGGAAATGCTAATAAATGATATCCTCCATTCAAAATCATTAGTACAAAAGAAAGACAAATCTCGAAAAAAAGTTACTATCCCCAGTTTCTTCTAATATGTAGCTTAAAGCAGAACATTTTAAATTTGTTTTTATGATGGGTTCATTGTAAATTTTGTATTAAAGTCATATGGTTTGAAATTCAAATCCTTGAACTACTTTAACTTTTCACTTATTTCGAGTTAAAAGTTGTTATTTTTCTTAATCAAGTCCAGAACTCTTAATTATTCATTTTATATTGAAACAATAATTAAAATTCTCTTCAAATTTTAAGTTGAATTATTCTCTTCTCTCCTTCTCTAATATTAAAAAAAAATTATTTATGAAGGAAATATCTAGCTTAATCAGTGAAATATCACAAATCTAGTTTACCGTCCATATCCCAAATACAAAGTTGTAATAATATTGTACAGCATGTATTGCTCAAACTTTTATGATTTAAATCAATTTCATACCAAATGTGATAATAGAGAATAACCCTTTGTGTGGTGTTTGCATGTGCAAATCATTTCTTTGTGTCGTTTCATTCCATTTTCATTAGTCCCTTTTTCGGATAATGCAATTCCTCAACCACACCCTCAAAAAATAATAAATGAAATTAAATACTATGATCGCGACGGTGGCATGCGACATACTATCGTGTTTTTTGTCACTTCATGTGCTGCAGACTCTCTTCTATCCCATCTGGCATGTGATGTGTTTTGTTGCCATTTGATCATTCATATTAATTACTCCAACAATGAAAATTTTAGCTTTAGGGTTTTCATGTCTTTTGTTAACCCATTTCTTAAATAGCTTTCGTTTTCCAAGTTAAAAGATAGTAAGTATTGTGCGGATTTGAGCTGTACTGAATATGGAAGCAGATTAGTTGCAGAATCAAGAAAAGTTTGTTGTCTTCTGCTTTACTTCATCTTGATGTTCTGTCTGTGTGTGTTTTCCCTATTGGTTCCCTTAAAGAAGAATCTTGACCAAAAGAAAAAACACAGTTGGCTGGCTTAGAACATAAGGTACTTAATTAATGTTTTAGGTTGAAAATTGGTGTAGAGCCAATGTGGATTGGTTGAGCATGTTCACCTTCCTTGCCCATGTGCACCATGCAATTATATATACAACAAAATCTGACCCATTTCACTTCTGTCGTTTACAATGTTCCATAGGAAATTAGGAAGATCTTAGGTGACCAAAAACATAACCCTAAGACATCGGGCTCTTATTTTTTATTTTTCTAGTGCAATCACAACTTTTCTTGCACTTTAAGTTGGGAGGAGGGGTGTGAGGTTACATACAAGGTCGAATATTGGTCATAATGTCCGCGCATTATTTATCACTAAACCAGGAATAAGTTTGATGGCCTTTTTCTCATCAAGTTAATGTTTATATTATTATTATTATTTTATATAAAAATGTCACAATCTGAAAAAGCAAAATAGGCACTGAGATTCAAACTCATAATTTTTAAATATCATGATTGATTATAAAAATCAATTTAACTAAACTTCGATGATTAAACTTTATTTTAAACCACCTCTTCCCCTATTGCTATTTTTTATTTAAAATATTAAATAGCAGTACACAGTAATTAAGATAAAATTGTATTCCAATTTGTATATTACTTTCATTATTACGTCTACTCAAGCTTCTATAAAATATTTGTTAAAAGGGTGTTTTTTATTTTCAATAACCTTTTTAATCATTTTTGTATTAATCACTTCTTGTTAAATAGTTAAGAAAAATATAACGCGACTTTTTTCTACTTAGTATAATAACATAATTAGTCTTCAATATCTACTCACTCTATCAATTTGATCTTAATTCTGAATAATTTAATAAATTTAACCCTTCACATTTATAAATTCTATTAATTTGATCCTCAAACACATAAATAAATATAAATATAATTAAATTTATAATTAAAACCTTAATGACCGAAAACATTAAAAGGAAAGAGAATTGAATGAATCCCGGGAAATATAGTCAGTGACCCAGCAACCCTCCCTGGGGTCTCCAAAAATAATGGAAAAGGAGACCCAAAGAGATTAATGCAATGCAATTTTCTTCACTGCTCTCAACATTTTTTCAAAACAGAGCAGATCAATTACATGCCATTCATGCAGTAGTGGAGTCGGGTGATGATGATGATGCAGCCCTCTTCTTGGCAAAGTATTCCTTAGCTCGAGCAAGGTTCTTCGCAACCGATGGCTTAACCCACTTCTTTCGTCCCGGCAGTTACCGGCAGCCTCAAGCTTTTCCCTTAGCAGATGTTGGGAAAATCATAATTACATGTGTTTGAGAATCAAAATTCATAAAATTTGTAAATGTGGAGGGTTAAATTTATTGAATTATTTAGAATTATGATCAAATTGATAGAATGTATGAGTATTGAGGAATAAATGTGTTATTATATCAGTTAGAAAAAAAATCACGTCATCATTTTCGTTCACCGTTTAACAAATAGTAACCAAAACAGAAACAATCTAAAATGCTAGTGACGAAATTAAATTTTTTATAATTTGATAATCAATACAAAAACGCTGTAATAATTGGGTGACTAACTGTACAATTTTCCAAATAAAACTTTTATAAAATATTTGAACCAAATTACAAGGCTCTTTAAAGAAAACCTCTATGTTCAAATCAAACCTCTTAGGTAAGGGCATTAACTCACCCTTACACCTTGAGATAATTTAGGCAGCTTAACAATTCAAAACCAAACCCTGTCTTTATATAATTAAATTTCAGTTTTTTTTATATATATAGGGGGATTCTGAAGTTAAGTTTTAGGCAACTAATAAAAATTTCAATTTTCTTTCTTTAATTTAGATGTCTAATTGAAAATTTTATGAGATAAATGAGAATTTTTAAAAAAAATTTAAAAACTTCAAAAAGAAGAAAATATTTTAAAAACTTTTGGAGGACCGAAGCCCCCATAAAGGTCGACCTCTGTGCTTATATCATGTGTTAATTAAATTGGAGTTACAATTTGACACAAGCTCAATTAAAAAATTTTATTTAAAAATTGATTTTTAATAAAATAATAAATATTAATACAATAATGTTTTCATCTTTTACTATTTAATAAAAAAATAAAGTTAAAAGATTACTTTAAAACCTCAATTTTAGGTTTCAATCAAAATGTCATTGACAACTAAATAAATTTAATAAAAAAAATTGAAGTAGGGAGTTTTGGGGTTATTAGTTATTAGTTAATAGTAGTGTTTAAGATATGCACATATTCGCCTCCTCATGTGGATCCTGACAGTTACCTAATATTTGTAATCTTGTGTATGGTTGTTGCATGATTAATTAAAGTAGCAGTTAAGGAACAATTATATACAACTCAGCAATAAAGCATGCATATGCAGACATACAACCCCGATGCTCATTTCTCTTTGCTTTTCTTTCTTCAAAATCACTATATTTAATTCATGTTTTTTTTTCCAAACCCAAATTAACATTTTCACTTGGTGTTCTGTTTTAACCTCAACAGATCCGATACGTATATATATTTTAAAGTGTGAAAAAAATAGCAAGTAAATCAAGCTAATAATAACTTGATTGTCTTTGTTGACCTTTATAGAGTGAGATGGCTTCATCTTATATAACGACAAATTGAAGATAATATGAAGTGAAGATTGAGGATGCTATCAATCCGGTGACGACTATGGCGAATGAATTAGGCAATAAAGTTGATAAGGGATTTGGGACCTTTATGTACTTGTGTGGATGTAGGGGGCACCGTTAGTTAGCCGTGTGTTTTTAAAGCAAGAAGTTGTGTCCTGCTAGACCTCCGTTCCGTATACGTCGGTTGAAGCAACCTATTCAAAGAAACATGCCTTTTCTATTTTGGTATGATTTAAAATATTTGTCCACTTTTGATAATAACAAATCTAACAACCTCTTAAACTATTGTTTACAGCTTAACGTGATCTTTGGATCACATCACATGAAGTTTAACAACTAATAAACACTCGTTTCTATCTCGCTCCTCCCCACCATCATCATGCACTTAGAAATGAAGGGCTTTATTAGTCCCACATACAGTTGGGGAAAACCTTTCATAACAACATTAATTCAAACTAACTCAACTCTATAATTTTTTAGTGTAGTTATTTTTGCGTTAGTTTAGTCAAACTCCATGCTTTTTAGTTTGCCCCATTAAGTTAAAGTAATAATGTTTGAACCGAATTAAATTGGCTGATTAAACAGATTGAAATAGAAATCGATTAGAGGATTGGTCCGGAAAATAATTTTAAACTAATTAGATCGAGAACCAGTTGAATTGAGGGTTGAACTGAAATTTTTAAAATTTTTAAATTTGTAATAATTTTTTAATTAGATTGATGAATCAGTAACCTAACTGGTTCGACCACTGATCCGATTTAAAAAAACATTGAGCTAACATCATCTAGTTTATACATAGACTATGGTCATATGTTATATACCTTATTATTAATATTCATTATACATTTAGTCGATTAAGTTTTAATTTACTTATTATTATTGTTATCACAACATTTTAAAGATACAAGTTTAAAGGTACTAAACGCATAATATCCTTCATATTAGGATAAGACTGAATTCAATTTAAAAAATTTTAATGGTTCGTGATAATTGTTTTCGGTTTTTTAACATTAATTTTGAAATTTCAAACATAGAATGAGTTTTTGTTTAGATAAGTAAATTTCTTATTCATCTAAAAAGAGCAATATTTTGCTAAAAAAACAAATAAAAACTTCAGCCAATTGCATGACCAATCCCGATTTTTTGCCTCTCATATCTAAGTTATTTACAGCAATACAAGTTTTAGTAAGCCTATCCCTAACTAGATTCTTCAACTGAACAAACAGCGACTCCACAGTTTTCCCCGTATAACCATGAGATCTCCTATTTCTCTCTTGCCAAACCAGGTAGATCTTTGCATTCCAAGCAATCTTTAGTATAGCTGCAAACAAGCTTTTACCCTTAACAGCTTTTTGAATCCATTCCAGTTCATCCTGCCAAGTAGCAAACATACAAGCTTGCAATTCACAAGACAGCATTATCAAGCCCCATAATTCTCTTAAATAGGATCAACGCACAAAAAGGTGTTCCTTTCTCTAAACTATCATGACAGAGAACACAAACTGAATCAACTTGTAGACCCCATGCCAACATTCTGCTCTTTGTAGCCAGCCTATCATGCATCGCTAACCATGCGATAAAAAGAATGTCGTGGAATTGAAAAGGTTCCCCATATTAATTTATGCTAGGAAACTTTATTCTGCTTAGTAACTTCCCCCACGACCAACTATGATATTGCTTGGCCTGAACTTGAAAAACATTTTCTCCTTTAAGAACATATGCTTCAATCCCGGCAACCCAAAGAGTCCCTGCCTTCATCCAAACTGCCCACAGATTTTGCAGCATACACACTTTGTTCCAAAGATGTAAATCCCTCACCCCAAGTCCTCCTACTTTGGGATGACATATCTTCTCCTAACTTACTTTTACACCTTTAGCTTGCCCTTCATAACCTCTCCAAAGAAAAGCATTGCATAATTGAGTGACTTCTTTTACCACACTTGAGGGAATGAGCAGTACCCTGAACCAGAAGTTCTGAATGCTAAAAACAACCGACTGCAAAAGCTGCAGTCTTCCTGCAAAAGAAAGGTGTTTAGCTGCCCAACATTTAATACTCCTTGTTATCTTATCCACCAAATTTTAAATTTTTACAATCCATACTCTTCAACCCTTTTGCAATCAAGGGCACTCCCAAGTACCTTACAGGCAGATTGCCTAGTTTGACCCCAGAAAGCCCTACAATTCTTTATGATTGTTGAACACATAACAGAAAAGCTCACTCTTGGCCTTATTCATCTGCAATCCAGAAATGCTATAGAAAAAATCCAGAATATTGTTCATAGCAAAAACAGTCAGCTGACCCCTTTGCAAACACAAGCAAGTCATCATCAAAACATAAATGTGTTAGCTGGATTTCCCTACATTTGGGATGATATTGAAAGACTCTCTTCTGCAGCAATATTCAATAACTTACATTAGACATTTATGGCTTTATTTTATTACTTTTGGAGTGAAGTTCAACGTCTTTGTTTTATAAATATTTCTAAAAAACGCTATCTTTTCAAGTAAATGGAAAATATAAATTAATGAATAACTTTATAAACTTTTAGGTAGTTTTTTAAAATTATTTTCTCTATTTCAAATATAAAATTCTTATTTTTACACCATAAAAAATTAAATAATAATTAAAATTCGATTGTGTTCATATAACCACAACTTTTTTAACTTGTAAATCAAAACTATTAAAACATCATCGGGTTAGATTGGTTTTTTATTTTTCAATATTTTTGTTAGTCCTACTTTAGGAATTTTCATGACAAAGACGAAGTTAGTAAAATTGCAAATGAAGAGGAAGTTCGATGAACAGTTTGATTCTTGTTTATTTATTAAGCTAAACAAATGAACATTAACAAGATTTTGAGGCTTATTTAATAAATGAATCGAACACAAATAAAGCTTGTTTAATTCATTTGTGTTTATAAACAAACTTGTTTGTGTTCGTTTAAAGCTTGTTTACTGTTCCATTAGTATATATTAATAAAATTATTTATAGTTTGTGTGCTTGATTTTTATTTACAATATAATTATTAATATTAATATTTAAATATTTTTAATCTAAAAACAATATATATGTATATATGCTTATGTTTATTTATTGTTTGTTTGTTAATTGTTAGTTATTTATGAACATTGTTAGTAAACATATTCAATTATATGTTCATGTACATACTCGTTTAATTTAAACGAATGAATATGAACACACATAATTTTAAATAAATAAACATGAATAAATATTTTGAAATTCATAATAAACTCGAACAATCTTAAAAATAAACAACCAAACATAAACAAAAATTCACTCATTTCAAACTCGGATGATTTATTACCCTAGAAGTTAACAGCAAGCAAAGGTCTTGATTCTGGTAAAATAAGATGATTGTAATTTTAGCTTCTCCCAATAATTAATCAGTAAACTTAAAGTCTTTTTAACTCTTTGATTAATGGAAAAAAATACATGTTTGACCTCTCCAAAAATTACGAAATCAATTTAAGTTTTTTTTAACAATTTTTTTTAATTTTAATCCTTTAGAATTTTATATTTTTCTCTCAGCTTTTTTAAATTTCCTACTTCATCTAAATAGGCAATTTAAAATTTGTGTTAATTCATTTAATTAATTATGTAAGTGAAAGGAGGTTTAAACTGGATTGAATCGGTCGATTGAATTAAGAATTGAATCAACGATTAAATTGTTTTTTTATTTTTAATCAGATTGGCCAGACCAACGAATCAATTGCTTGATCGATTTGATTACCAATTAAATTTTTTTTTTAAAAGGGATTGAATTTAACAATTTAACACTATTCAATATAGAAAGGAACAATTAAAATATGACATAAAATAATACATAGATATAGATGTAAAAATATTAAAAAATTATATAATATAAGGATATAAATCTATAGTATTTTAAACATCGTTGTAACATAAAAGTAAATTAAATACTGCACAAATATGTGGATTACTACATCTTTTTTTTTTTTAAGAAAAGAAACAAGTTAAAGGAACTAGCTACAATAAGGCTCTATATTAATCATTGTTCGATGAGCATCTTCTTCAAATAAAGATCAAGTATGACCAGATAGGTCTTCAAAAGCCGATAACCTGTTAAGATAATTAGGAACAACTTTGGCCATGCAATTTGTCAATCTATTATGCTCTCGTGGGACATGTCGAAACTTAAGTTGTCAGATTTGCTTGCATAAATCATGTATTAAACGAAGTTCAGAAAGATTATTGCCAGCTGCATAATCGTTCCCAATTATGTCAATCAACAATGCATTGTCACTTTTGATCACAACCTTACGAAACCCTTTTTCCAAGCTAGAGTGAGTCCTCTATATATAGCTCGTGCTTTAATCTGAAAAATGCCAGATACATAGACCTTCTAATACATGCACGGATGGGGTGAAATTTATTAAATTTCAATCACCAAAGATACCAATTTTTAAGCTTGGGAAATCAGTAGACTTGCGATGACTTTTTGGATGGGATTCTGGCATTTTTGAGTCGAGATGTCACATGGAGTTTGAAGATCTATCTCTTAGCTTCGAAACGTATTTTGAATCACTCGATTTTGAGTTCGAGAGCTCAAGTTATGACCGTTTTAGTGAAGACTGCGTGGGCAGAATTTCTGAACGGGATTATGACAGGAATTATGAATTTCGGGCTTTTAATTCGAGTTTAAATCATACTGGGTTCAGGTTTTACGCTTAATTTTTATTATATATGAACCCAATATTGTATTTATCAGCTATTTTAAGTTATTTAAGAGTTTTTTTAGAAGAGTTTTAACAATCTTTTTAGATTGTGGAGATCATTTTCAAACTTTTTCTTGCCAAGGTTTTTATCTTGGAGGGGAATTAGAGCCGCTTGAAGGGAGTTGTGAATTCTTCGTGTTTCCAAGGCTTCTTAGGACTTCTACACGACATGTTCTATCTTTCCATTTATCTTCTATATTCGCTTCCTTAATTTTTGATTTATTATTTTATTTTAGTTATTTATTTTAATTATTTTATCTGACTTGGATTCAATTTCGTTTCAGGTTGTGTCAAAATCCAAGTTTCTTTCCAAATGTCTAGAGTCCTAAGTCAAATCCGCGACTTTGACAAACTTTACGATCCACTTTCGCGTTCATCCTTCTCATCCTTTATCATTTGGAATCAGATTTGGGCGTTTTAGGTGTTCTTTTTATTTTTATAAACTGATTTTTAGCAAACAGCCTCAAAATAATTTTTTTTACCCCGACAGTTTTCGGAAAAAATATTTTTCAGTGGGTAAACAATTTTCAAACGATTTAAAATTTTACAAACTATTTTTTGGCACTATTTTAAAGTATAAAAAAATATTTCTCACAAAAAAAGTGATCGAAAAGTACAAAAAAATAAAATACGAAAAAAATAAAAAAATTATTATGTGGGTTGAATTTTGTGCTGAAAATTTCCAGATTAGATCTACATTATTTGAGGAGGCTCCAGTTTAAATTTTGTAATTTTTGGAAATTGGGAACACCTCGAACGAAGTTTGTCAAGTTATTTTGCAATTTTTCGGGTTTTTAGGTTTCAACAACTTTCATTGACTCTTAGCCTTAGGTTTTCATTTGTTTTTTTCTTTTTATTGTTCCTTTATGCATTCTAACACTTTATTGTTTCTTGTGTTAGTAGGTTAAAGCACGTTGCACATTCTTTCCTCCGTGCAATAAAATTATTTGATGTCTAGCCGATTTAGGACTCATAATGCTCTTAGGTTTGCTTTGTTAGTTTGATTCTAATACATTCTGATTGATTGATATAGACACTTTTTAAAAGACTCACAAGATTAATTCTTACCTCATTAAGAATTTGGTTTTTATTTCTGAGTGCATAACAATGACGTTTGCTTAAATTTTCTTTTCTTGAGTGTTGTGTTCTTTTCAGGCTTTCATAATGATTCGCAATACTATGATTGGGAAGTTGAGAAGGGATCAAGAGGTTCGAAATGCTCGAGATCAGCAATGTGACACTATTTTAAACGCGATCAACAAAAATTTAGAACGTCTAAGTACAAAAATTGAGCTTCGAAATCGTAATTGGGGAGATAAATTGATTAACCTCGTCTTCGTGCAAATAATGCTCGACATGTCTCTCGTGCAAATTATGAGACTTTGGTTAATAATGACCGTAGACAACATTTTTTAGCCAAACCAAAGTTCAACATTCCACCATTTCGAGGGAAGTATGATCCCAAAGCATTTTGTGAGTGGGAATTAAAAATTGAACTTATGTTTCGTTACTATAAATGCCAGGAAGAGGAAAAAGTCCAATTGGCAATCCTTGAATTTTCAGATTATGCATTGAGTTGGTGGATTCAACTTGGAATTGATCGTTAAAGAAACCGTGAAACGGTAATTGAAACATGAGACGAGTTTAAGCAAATGATGCGAAAGCGTTACATTTCTTCTCATTACTATAGAGAGGTCTCAACGAGACTTCAATGCATTGTTCAAGGTAATCAATCTATTGATGAATACTTTTTGTTTAGATTAAATTATAATTCTAGTATTTAGATATATTTAGCTAGCCTATATATTGGCCTTTGCATTGTACACAATTTAGACAAATTCATTGTTATTCTTTTTCTCTTTTGAGTTAATAAATTTTCTCTAGGTTTTTCTTTTCAAGAATTTCTCGAGTTTCTTTTAGAAGATTTTTAACAATCTTTTTAGATTGTGGGGATCATCTTCAAACTTTTTCTTGCCAAGGTTTCTATCTTGGAGGGAAAATTAGAGCCGCTTGAAGGGGGTTGTGGATTTTTCGTATTTTCAAGGCTTCTTAAGACTTCTACACGCCATATTCTATCTTTCCATTTATCTTCTTTATTCGCTTCCTTAATCTTTGATTTATTATTTTATTTTAGTTATTTATTTTAATTATTTTATCTGACTTGGATTCAATTTCGTTTCAAGTTGTGTCAAAATCTAAGTTTCTTTCCGAACGTCTAGAGTCCTAAGTCAAATCCGCGACTTTGACAAATTTTACGATCCGCTTTCGCGTTCATCCTTCTCATCCTTTATCACCTTCATAGCAAACCCAAACAACCAACCTCATGATGAACCTCGAAGAAAACCACCAATAGCAGGATTAGAGTACTGTAACGATAGTGCGCCATCTATATTAAGCTTAACCCATCCTTACTCAGATGGATACCAATTATCACGAGTGATTGTGCTGCACATAAGTTGATCCATACATTTATAATTAATGATATTTCTTATCTAAGCCATGTATTTTGAAATCAGATTGTTACTGTTACTACTTGCTTGTTGGAAAATGAATTCATTTCAACCCTTCCAAAAGTAGCCAATACATGATTGAGAAGAAAGATGGCCATTCGCCATCAATTTTCGTGATGCCTTCCCTCATTCATGATGTTCCATTTCAATCAAGTTTCTAACAGATAATTAAATAAATAAGTCTAAATATTTTTAGGCACAATAGTCTTCCAAACCGTGATAGAAAATTGACAATCTTGCACAACGTGAATTGTTGTTTTCACAAGTCCACCACACTGCACATAGTGAGCATCATCAACTATTCCACGTCTCTCTCCCCATTAGTAAGCAGCCATAAGAAGACCCTTACTCGTTGGAGAGTATTAACTTTCTAAATCGAGTTATCCTTTTGTGGTAGCAAATCTCTTCTCTCAACAAGTTTGTAAGTTTCAGAAGAAGAGAAACATCCTCCATACAAGTTGATCAGGATCTGCAGCTTGGTGTAGGCGGTAAAATTGTTGCAATACAAGCTAAAATGTGTCGAGGAAGAAGCAATTCAAGTCGATGCCAATTCCAAGTTCCACCAGCTTTGACCAAATCATAAACATGGAGAGTTTCATCGATATATACTCTGCTTATATGATGCATTTAAAGAGAGCCAATATCTTTTACCCAATGATCATTCTAGAAATTTGCTAGCCGTCTTGATTAAAAAGAAGAATTCATCATGGAAACTCGTTTTTATTGAACAAGTGGAGAGCTGGAATTCTATTCTTTGTGTAAAAATCTTAGATTTTGCTAAGTTGCAATAACAATTAACTATGAAACATTTTGTGATTTTTAGGTTAGATTTTGAAAAGGGAATATATTCAATTAGCTTGGGTTGTATGGCTTAGGCCTAAAATGGGGTTTTTTTACACAAATAGGGTAAGAAAAAAAATCTATTGAAATAGGGTGTCAGAAAAAATATTTACCAAAATGGGTTACTTTTTTCATTGGTGCCTATTAGATAGGCGCCAATGAATAAAAAAATAATAAATTTTTTTGAATAAAATATTTTTTTATATTTTTTAATAAATTTAAAAAAAATACGGGTCAAAATACGGTCAACGGGTCAGGTCGGGTCGGGTGGCGCCTATCAGGTAAGCGCCATTGAAGGTGCCTCATAGAGAGGCGCCAATGAAGGTGCCTCATAGAGAGGCGCCAATGGTGGCCTTCTGCCCACCGCTGCACGGCTGCACCGGCAGCATGGTCTTGTCCCCTCATGTTTGTTTTTTTTTTTTTTGCCTATAAGTAAATGGTCCCAACATGTAATGGGCACGGTAGAGAAAAAAAAAAGAGAGAAAGGAGAAGAAGAGAAGAAGAAGAAGAAAGAAAGAAAGAAAAAGGTAATGTATTATTTTAGTAAATAATTTTGTTTATACTTTAAAAAGTTTATAGTTTGTGAATTTTTTAGAAGATATTGTGAATTTTTTGTTATTAATTATTAATTATAAATTATCTATATATATAGGTTTATAGTTTGGATTAGAATTTTGTATGAATATTCTAATTTTTTTGTCTGAATATTGTAATTATTTATGAATATTGTAATTATTTTATAATTAAATTTGTATTTACAGTTTTGGATTAGTATTTTGTATGAATATTGTAATTTTGTATAAATATTGTAATTTTTTTGTATGAATATTGTAATATTATAATTTTATATGAATATTGCAATTTTTTTGTAATGAATATTGTAATATTGTAATTTTGTATGAATATTGTAACGTCGGGATATATTGTAATATTGTAATTTTTGTATGAATATTGTAATTATTTTATAATTAATTTGTTAGTAATTTAGGATTATGTTATAAATTTTTGTGTTTATAATTATTTAAAATTTAATTTATTAGTAATTTAGGATTAAGCTATAAGTTGTTGTGTTTAGTTTAGTATTTGGTGAGTTTAACATATAAAGTTTATAAAAAAATTAAAAATTATTTTATTAAAAGTTTAATTATAAAAAAGTTAAAAATCATTTTATTAAAAGTTTAATTATAACTGACTTTTTTAATCATATAGTTGTTGTTAACTCATTTAATTTTTATATAATGTAACTTTTATATAATTTAATTTAATTTGATTTTGTATTTATTTAACAGTAATTATTGATTTTTTGAAACAAATTAACTGAATTCATTTTTTTGATTGCAGATTTGTAGGAAATGAGTTCTCTAATTAATAATAATCACATATCAAGTACTATAAACTTAAATCAATATTAATGAGATGGTAATAAAATTTTTAGAGAACCCATTTCCTACAAATCTGCAATCAAAAAAAATGAATTCAGTTAATTTGTTTCAAAAAATCAATAATTACTGTTAAATAAATACAAAATGAAATTAAACTAAATTATATAAAAGTTACATTACATAAAAATTAAATGAGTTAACAACAACTATATGATTAAAAAAGTTAGTTATAATTAAACTTTTAATAAAATGATTTTTAATTTTTTATAATTAAACTTTTAATAAAATGATTTTTAACTTTTTTATAAACTTTATATTTTAAACTCACCAAATACTAAACTAAACACAACAACTTATAGCTTAATCCTAAATTACTAGTAAATTAAATTTTAAATAATTACAAACACAAAAATTTATAACATAATCCTAAATTACTAACAAATTAATTATAAAATAATTACAATATTCATACAAAAATTACAATATTACAATATATCCCGACATTACAATATTCATACAAAATTACAATATTACAATATTCATACAAAATTACAATATTACAATATTCATTACAAAAAAATTGCAATATTCACATAAAATTATAATATTACAATATTCATACAAAAAAATTACAATATTCATAAAAAATTACAATATTCATACAAAATACTAATCCAAAACTATAAATACAAATTTAATTATAAAATAATTACAATATTCATAAAAAATTACAATATTAATACAAAAAAATTAGAATATTCATACAAAATTCTAATCCAAACTATAAACACTAAATATAGATAATTTATAATTAATAATTAATAACAAAAAATTCACAATATCTTCTAAAATATCTTCTAAAAAATTCACAAACTATAAACTTTTTAAATTATAAACAAAATTATTTACTAAAATAATACATTACCTTTTTCTTTTTCTTTCTTCTTCTTCTTCTCTTCTTCTCCTTTTTTTTTTCTCTACCGTGCCCATTGCATGTTGGGACCATTTACTTATAGGCAAAAAAAAAAAAACAAACATGAGGGGATAAGACTATGCTGCTGGTGCAGCCGTGCAGCGGTGGGCAGAATGCCACCATTGGCGCCTCTCTATGAGGCACCTTCATTGGCGCCTACTTGATAAGCGCCACCCGACTCGACCTGACCTGTTGACCGTATTTTGACCCGTATTTTTTTAAAATTTATTAAAAAAATATTTTATTCAAAAATAAAATATTATTTTTTTATTCATTGGCGCCTATCTAATAGCCACCAATAAAAAAATAACCTATTTTAGTAAATATTTTTTCTTACACTCTATTTGAGTAATTTTTTTTTCTTACCCTATTTGTGTAAAAAACCCCCCCTAAAATGTATTGGATGGAGGCAGGCTTGAATTGGGTCCATTTGATTTCGGATTCGATATCTATTCCGACGTGGCAACTTACATCCAGAGTCTGCTTCTACGTGGCTTTATTCAATTGGAGGTCACATTAATCACAAAGAAGCCAGTTGCGGAGGATTACACCCACTGCCCAGCAAGGCAAAGCCTTCCTCTTCCACACACGCCTCTGGAAATTGTTATCTTTCAATCCATCCCATTATCTTTTAAGCTCTAAAAACACACTGCAAAAAATGAAAAATTAACAGAGAAAAAAAGGACATAGAGAGGCAGAGATTATTCAGAAATTAGTTTTAAGAAATGGAGAATCTGATGATTACTTGTATTTCAAAACCTCCTGTAATAATCCCAACAAAACATGACAACTTATCTGAATTTTCTCAACCCCAAACCAAGCTCTCCTTTACTTACACAAAAAACAACAAAAACCCAAAAATCACCGACAACCATGTAAAGTACCTCGCACGAAGCGGCCGCCTAGCTGAAGCTGTAGCCGCTCTTGATTCAATTGCTCTCAGTGGGTCTCAGGTAAGACCCAATACCTTCATTAGTTTACTTCAGGCTTGCATTGATTTCGGGTCTCTCGACTTGGGTCGAAAACTCCATGCCAGAATCCATTTAGTTAAAGAAAGTGACCCGTTCGTTGAAACCAAACTTGTCAGCACGTATGCGAAATGTGGGTCCTTTGCTGATGCTCGTAAGGTGTTCGATGAAATGAGTCAAAAGAATTTGTACACTTGGTCTGCTATGATTGGTGCCTATTCCAGAGTGTCGAGGTGGAAGGAAGTTGTGGAACTTTTCTTTTTGATGATGGAAGATGGTGTTTTGCCTGATGAATTTTTGTTTCCGAGAATTTTGCAAGCTTGTGCTAATTGTGGGGATGTTAGGACCGGGAGATTGCTGCATTCTTTAGTAATTAGATTGGGGATGGTTTGTTATACACGTGTTAGTAATTCGGTTTTAGCTGTTTATGCAAAGTGTGGGAAATTGAGGTCTGCGAGGAGGTTTTTCGATTACATGAACGAGAGGGATAGAGTGACTTGGAATTCAATGTTATTGGCGTATTGTCAGAAGGGCGAGAATGATGAAGCTTATAAATTGTTTAATGGGATGTGGGGTGAAGGCATAGAACCGTGTATTGTTTCATGGAATATATTGATTAATAGTTATAATCAGTTAGGGCGATGTGATGTGGCTTTGGGGTTGATGAAGGAGATGGAGAGTTCTAGGGTAAGTCCTGACGTCTTTACTTGGACCTCAATGATCTCGGGGCTTGCACAAAATGGTAGGAGGTGGCAGGCCTTGTTTTTGTTTAAGGAGATGCTTTTGGCTGGGATCAAGCCTAATGGTGTTACTATCACAAGTGCAGTTTCCGCTTGTGCATCCTTGAAAGTATTAAAGCTGGGGCTTGAAATTCATTCAATTGCCCTTAGGATGGGAAGAACTGATAATGTGCTTGTTGGAAACTCCCTTATTGACATGTATGCTAAGTGCGGGGAACTGGAAGCTGCGAGGCAAGTCTTTGATATGATTGAAGAAAAAGATGTTTATACTTGGAATTCAATGATTGCTGGATATTGCCAAGCTGGGTACTGTGGGAAGGCTTATGAACTCTTTATCAAAATGCAAGAATCTGATGTGAAGCCCAATGTGATTACATGGAATACAATGATCTCAGGATACATACAAAATGGAGATGAAGATCGAGCCATGGATCTTTTTCAACGAATTGAACAGGATGGAAAGATTAGGAGAAATACAGCATCTTGGAATGCTCTTATCGCTGGTTATGTGCAACTTGGGGCTATAGACAAGGCATTTGGAGTTTTCCGACAAATGCAATCATGCTCCATTAGTCCAAATTCAGTAACTATATTGAGTATCTTGCCTGGTTGTGCGAATTTAATTGCTACGAAAAAGGTGAAAGAGATCCATGGTTGTATTTTGCGGAGGGATTTAGAGTTTGTAATCTCTATTTCAAATTCTCTAATAGACACTTATGCAAAGTCAGGTAATATATTATATTCTAGAAACATATTTGATGGAATGCCGACTCGAGATATTATTTCCTGGAACTCAATAATAGGCGGTTATGTTTTACATGGTTGTTTTGATGCTGCCCTGGATCTCTTCGATCAGATGAGAAAGTTGGGGATTAAACCTAATAGAGGTACCTTTTTAAGTATTATCCTTGCACGTGGTATTGCCAAAATGGTGGATGAGGGAAAACAGATTTTTTCTAGCATCAGTGACAACTATGAGATTATACCAGCCATAGAACATTACTCAGCTATGATAGATCTCTATGGCCGCTCTGGTCGGCTTGGAGAAGCAATGGAGTTTATTGAAGACATGCCTATAGAGCCCGACTCCTCTGTTTGGACTTCCTTGCTAACTGCCTCTAGGATTCATAAGGATATTGCTTTGGCTGTCCTTGCAGGGGAACGGTTACTTGATTTGGAACCAGGAAATATTGTGATTAACCAATTAATGTATCAGATATATAGCTTGTGTGGGAAATTGGATGACTCTTCAAAAGTGAGAAAGCTTGAAAAAGAGAGCACATTACGGAGATCTCTTGGGCACAGCTGGATTGAAGTCAGGAATACGGTGCATGCATTTGTCACTGGTGATCAATCTAAGCCATCCTCAAACCTTCTGCATTCATGGGTTCAAAACATCACTAGAGAAGTGAACATAGATGACCATCACGGTGGATTTTTCATCGAGGAAGAAGAGAAAGAGGAAATTGGCGGCATTCATAGTGAAAAACTTGCAATAGCTTTTGCCTTGATCAGCTCACCTTCTTCCCCTCAAAGTATAAGGATTGTTAAAAACATCAGAATGTGTAGGAACTGCCATTTAACTGCCAAGTATGTTTCCTTGAGATTTGGGTGTGAGATATATCTGAGTGATACAAAGTTCTTCCACCATTTTAAGAATGGGCGCTGTTCTTGTGGAGATTATTGGTAGAGTACTTATGCTGAACGTAAGAATTATTTGCATGGATTTGTCATATCCAAATGCAAAGAAATTATCATGGAAGCTACAGCAATCTTCTATGCTAGAGCGCATATGTAAAAAAGGTGCACTCATATGACTTTTGGTTATTTACTTTGCTTTACCGCATATCTTGAGAACTTTGCGTATCATGTTTATTCTTCTGGCAATTAATTTGTATAATCATTATTTATATTATATAAATTATTTCTGTAGCTTTTGTGAGAAGCTTAAGCTGATGATTTGATGGGACGCTGGTCGCTGAAGAATTAAATTTATTTACACTCATGAGTGGCTAATGGGATATTCTTCTATCCCATCCAAGTCCTGCTTTTGACAGAGAAAGATGTAGAGCATTTGCAAGGATTTTTACTTTTTTGCCGGTATGCATAACATCTTTTATATTATCCCATTATTAGTTGAGATCCTTTTCATGCCCTTCTCACTTAAAAATCATTTAAGCCTACTGCATTTGCTTAAAACTTAGTTGTTACTTTTGCAGAAGCTTCAGGAAGTCCTGCAAGGACTTGGAACTTGAATTCGTCCAGTTTAATTACTGCAGTGGATCATGTCTTCTTTCGAGGACTCTTGGCTAGACCTACTAAATAGATCTTAAAAGGTACTCTAATTACAGGCATATTGCATTCAGAAGTGGGCTTACGGCGTCTTGTTACAAGAAACTTCCGATTGTCCCTTGCGATAGGCCTTGCCAATTGTAGAGCATCACGGTCATAAAGCACGTCGTATTTTCCATCCGTGCTTAAATCAACAAGGAATAATATACTTCGCTGAATGAAGGGTACTTACTTGTCAAGATGATGTGAAATATATCTTTGTCGAGATTCAATTTAAACCTGGAAATTCCAGTGAAACATATATTCCAAGGTTGTGCTGCCTGCATTTGGCTTTGAATTTCACCTATCCTGTATGATACCTCGCGTTTTTCTTTTCCATTATAAATGATGAATTTACAATTCTAATTTCCTGAGTTGATCTTTTACGGCGTCCTAATTGTTGATGAAATATCCTCCATCGAAAATCTTAATTTGCGATCCAATGCAAAAGGAACAGAGGCGGTAATTGGGAATGTTTCCATTGGCTCATCTAATGATGACAAATTTTCTCCCGTCTGTCAAACAAAAATATTCGAAGAATATTTGCTGCTGCAGAGATTAGAAAGAAAGCCCTGATAGACTTGGAATTTGACGAGAGTGGCTGTTTGAGTGGATACTAAGATGCTGAATTCCACATTATCTGGCAATGCAATCTGGCAGAAGATGCGGCTGCAAAATAACTTTATCAACAACGACCAGGACACAAAAATGTTAAAGCTGATTTGCCTCATTTCTAATATCACTCTCAAAAGGTGCTTACATAACATAAAAGAGCAAGCTTATCAGTTACCATCGAGTGTACCAGAAACTACATTGGCAGAAAGTTTTCTTTGCATCAAATCACTGTCAGAATCGCTGCCAATTCGGTATATTGGTTATACTATCTCCTGAAATGGAAAGAAGAAAAGAAACGGAAAAAATGTTCCATGAATTGGATGCAGTTGCTTGACAAAGCAGAAACCCGCTGCTTAACCATTAATAATAAGCAATAATCAACGTTTCAGTTAAGGTTCTTGACATGACTGACAAAGGAGAAAGTTAATTTGAAATCGATTTTAATTGCTGACGAGGGGGGAAGAACGCATCTTCAAATTCAGGGAATTCATGATTTATGATTCTCCCCCATGTCCGTGCACAGTTTCCCGAAATTTCGCATCTCAATATCCTGACCGTCAAAAAGGGTGGAACATTTCTTGGCAGAAGATAAGAGCTCTTTTCATCAAGACACTGCTTTTGGTGCATCTGATTCCTTTCCTTTGAATTGTTTCCCTTCAAAGTGGAAAACAGAATAAGCTTCTTCAGCAGTATGCAGGCTTTGAAAACTATATATTTAGTCCATAATATTCAACTCAAAAATACCCCCTCTTTTCTGCTTATAAATACATATCATATATCTCAGCCACTTACTCAGTGCCGTTCTAAACCGACTTCTTACGTCTGTACTGGTCACCTTAACCTGCCAAGTCTTTGCTCCTTCAGAAATGGTAACCAACAGTATTTAAGTTTTACCATTGGTTTTCGATTGATTGATTGGTTTTCTGGTTAATTAAATTCTCCTCCACGATGTTGGCAGAGTACTGAGGATGATAAGAAGCCTGTATCAGTTGGACCATGGGGAGGCCAAGGCGGCACTTCTTGGGATGATGGAGTTTACTGCACGATAAGGCAATTGGTGATAGCTCATGGATCCGGCATTGACTCAGTCCAGATTGAGTATGATACTAAAGGGAACTCTCTTTGGTCAAGGAAGCATGGAGGAAATGGAGGCTCTAAGACAGATAAGGTCAGTGTTTCATCTCTTGATTTGGCTAACAAGTTCTTAAGCACTTTTTAAGCTTTTCATATGAAGCAAGTTTACAATTTTCCATGCATTGAAATTCCTCAAAACAACTACTGACTACTGTACTTAATATCAAGTTTACATTAAATGGTAATTTAACAAACTTTAGTAAGTGTTCTTTAGTCATCTCAAGCTTAGGTTGATCGAAAAAGGTATGTTTCTTTTAGATTTTCCTTCAAATTTTCTGGAGATGTTTAAAATACATAGCATTCATTGAATTCTGTATTGAGTTTTGAGGTTCAGCATGAAGTGGCAGATCTTTCTTAATTCTTATAGATTGCTATATATATAGTTCACAGCAAAATTCAGTTGGCTGATATTCGTTGTGCAATATAAATTCCTTTAGGTCAAACTTGATTTTCCAGACGAGTTTCTTACTTCAATCCATGGGTACTATGGGAGCCTGAACCAACGAGGACCAATTATTGTTCGTTCGCTAACTTTCCATAGCAACAGGAAAGCATATGGACCCTTTGGTATTGAACAAGGAACTAGTTTCTCAATGAACAAAGGCAAGATTGTTGGATTCCGTGGGAGGAGTGGTTGGTATTTGGATGCAATTGGAGTGTATTCAAAGCCAGTCCTAAAACTAAACCCTTCAAAGCCTATTGTTCATGCCCAAAGTGTAGCTGCTACCGGACCTGAAAAAAGTGGCTATTCAGTGATCCAGGGAAGTGTTGGAGAAAGCTACGACATTGTTCTAGCTGTGAGGCAGAGGGATGGATTTGTGAATCCCCAGCCAAGGGAACTCATAAGGCAAAATTCTAGCTCTAGTAGCTCTGACGATTCGAGTGATGTAGAAACCAAAAGCAAGGTAAGAAATACACTATCAGTTATTGCTTTCGTATGCGCAATGATATAATTTCTTTGTTCTTTTTGCATGTTTAAGGTTCCATTTCGGACTCCTATGAAAGTCCCTCCAAGGTTACCGGAAGGAGTGTTAACTTATGGACCCTGGGGTGGCCAAGGTGGAACCAAGTTTGATGATGGAACCTATACTGGGATAAGGCAAATCGTTTTATCACGCAATGTTGGAATTGTATCAATGAAGGTTTGCTATGATCGTGAGGGACAAGCAGTATGGGGAAGCAAACATGGAGGGACCGGAGGATTCAAAACTGAAAGAGTGAGTCTGGCTTTTCTCTTATAGACTTAATATCAATATTGCCAGTTCTTTTAATAGACCTTCTGTTGCATTATTTGCAGATAATGTTCGATTATCCATCAGAAATTTTGACACACATCACAGGAACGTTTGCGCCTTTAATGTATATGGGGCCTAATGTAATAAGGTCGCTTACATTCTACACCAACAAAGGAAAACATGGACCATATGGAGATGAACAAGGACCTTCTTTCACCAACAAAATGAATGAAGGCAAGATTGTTGGATTCCTTGGCAGAGAGGGTTTATTCCTGGATGCTGTTGGTGTACATGTAATGGAAGGGAAAGTACCACCTCCAAAACCATCTTATTCCCAAGCAATCATCCAAAGTGAAAGGCCTATAGCTGAGATCGATAACTCTCCATGGTCTAACAAACTAGTTCTAGCAAGGCGAGGACCAGTTGAAGAGGTAACTCATCATACTTGTACGTATGTTTCATTCTAAACACATACTTTAAAATTAAATGTCTGGTGCCTAATTCCGGAAAACTTTCTCAGGTTGCTTGTGGTGTTGTAAAAGAACCATCACCATGCGGACCTGGTCCTTGGGGAGGGGATGGAGGGAGAGCATGGGATGACGGAGTGTATTCTGGGATTAAGCAAATATTTATTACCAAATCTGAAGCTATTTGCTCGATTCAAATCGAGTATGATCGAAATGGACAATCTGTTTGGTCTCCAAGACATGGAGGCCATGGAGGCACCACCACACATAGGGTAATACTTAAATATCTTCATTACCAAATTTCAACATGTGCTTTTGTTTCCCCTCTTTTTTTGCCTGACGATAATCTTTGATGTTGCAGGTAAAACTGGATTACCCGCACGAGGTACTTATCTGCATATCAGGCTATTATGGCTCCATAAATGAAGAAGAGAAATCCAAAGTTATAAGGTCGTTAACATTTTATACCAGCAGAGGGAAGTACGGTCCATTCGGTGAGGAGGTAGGCACATATTTCACTTCAACTACAACACAGGGGAAGGTGGTGGGGTTCCATGGGAGATGCAGCTCTTACTTGGATGCTATTGGAGTTCATATGCAGCACTGGCTGGGAAATCAGAAAGCCTCTAAGATGTCTCTCTTCAAAATTTTCAGTTGAAGATCTATTGCTCTGCTCTTTTGGTTTAGTATAACTAAGATGAAACTGGTACCAAATAATGAATTAGTACTATCTTGATTCACACACACCAAAAAGGAAGCCCAATCGAATTCCAGGTTCACTCTGGTCCTGTTGACTTGAAGGATTGTTATTGTAATCTCTATCTCTGAGTTGATAAAATAAATGAAAGTGTATGCTCTATGTTTGTTAAATAACAGCATCTTTTTTTTCTTTTAATTAATTAAACGATTGCATAAGGAGATGAGAGCAAGGAGCATAAAACAAAAAGATGCACATCAAACTATGGGCCTCTTTGGCTACATATCTGACTCCACCGGCCCGAATTCCGATTTCTTTACACAAGCCTTTTGGAAGCACGTAATCCGGTTATTACTTAGGTGTATTTAAACACTAAGTTAATTCACCAAACCTTCCTAAATCATATTGGTTTTTAAACTTCAAATTATTCTAATTAAATTTTCAAATTATCAAGTTTATATCAATTAAATCCTTTTACTACTAAAATTGTTAATTTAATTGTTAAATGACGTGTAATATTTTATGTTACATAATTTAAAATAATTTTAAAAAAATGAATATTGTAAAAAAATATTCTAAAATAATATTAGTTTTGAGGTTTTCAAAACTTTTACATAAGTTCTATCATTTCTTTCTTTCTTTTTTCGGTTTTACTTTATTTTTAGTTTTTACTTTTAAAAGTTATGCGGCAATATTTTATTTTATTTTTTCTTTTTAAATTTAGTTACATAAAATTAACGTGTCATTTGACAGTTAAATTAACAGTTTTAATAACGAAAGGACCCGATTGATATAACATTATATAGTTTGGGGATGTAATTACAATGTTTTGAAGTTTAGAGACCAATTTAGAATAAGGATCATAGTTTGGGAGTGTTTGATGTAATTAACTCATGAAAAACACGGTTAAAATTATTTGATAAATTGTTTGACGGGGTTTTAGACTTTCGAAGTTGAGTTTAAAGGGTCACACAAACCCCTTTAAAATGTAGTTAAAAAATAAAAGAAAAGTGACATGTGGCAATATTTGAGCGTTGATTGTAGAATTAAAATTTTTCAATGTGAATGTATCAAATACTAACCTTATATATATATATTTGATAAGGGGGATCGGAATTAAGTTGTCGGGTTCCAACCCTTGACCTAATGTCAATTAAGTAATCAACTCAATTAAAGTCTTTTATCGTAATGACAAAAGCACCATGTTGTAGATATCAGAGTTTGAATTTGATCCCAAATCTAACCAATAATTTGATAGATTAAAAAATAAATTTGATAATAATGCATTTAAATATAATAAGTGTATGATTGAGTATTGTTGGACCCCAAAAAGGATTTAACGGGCCAAGAGTATTAGTTTAAAAGTACCGCGAATATTTAGTGTTCATGCGGTTAATAACTTGAAAACCATTTCAGATTTACAAAAACTTGGAAAATCACACCTATCATATCACTAAAAATTGGTTATGGTCCCATCGAAATTGCATCATCGTCATAGAAAATTTTGTATCATCTCTTCTTAAATAAATTGAAAAGATGGATTAGATAATGATCGGAGGTCAATGTGTTGTGTACAGGGAGTATATCATATGCATATTATGATATTTGTCCATATAAATTTCATATAAAGCCCAGACATCTTTACACTATAATTTTACCTTTCAAATCAATACTCAATGACTAATCGAGGTTTAGGCATGAATCTAAAGTAGAATCTATAAAAGAAAAGCCCAGCTGGTTTCGAAGGTGGAACCCATATGCAAAGATAATATGGGCACCACCAACAGATCTCTCCCCTAAACTATCGTTTTCATTCAAGTACTTATTATTAAATAAAAATGAATGAAATGAGCATGAGCATGAGCATGTAAAAGGTTTGAAAGTAATGCCCTATCCACTACTTGTCGTGTTGCTTCAATAGATGTGTCTAAGTCTTGGGTAATAATTGCTAAATGCTCGAAAGCATATTTAACAAGCAAGGAAATGGACGATGGAAAGGTGGTGGTTCGCTACAAACCTAATAGCTATTATAAGTATAGAGTATAAGACCTAAGTCAATAATTAGGGTGGGTGTGTGCCGGATTCCAATATAAATTAATTTTTCATGGTGTGTTTGTTTCTAGGGAAATACTAGGGATCATCAAATTCGAAACCCCATGAAAAGGATTAATGAGCCAGGGCCCGTATATATCTTCTCTAAGATAGTGATGTAGCAACCATATCATCAGTCAGCTGGTAATAATGGAAACAAGATTTTGTGTTAGATATTATTCCTTTGCCCCTACCGCATTCGGGTTTCACTGTACTAATTAGTAATTACTTATTACACAGCATACGTCAAATTAAGCACAGCAGTTGCTAGTTAGCTAGTCCATATGGTGGTACACTTGGACATGAACCTCCTCAATCACCTCTTTGTTGGTTTTCAAAAAATGGAAACAAATTCGCAATGCCCTTGTCACCTCAAAACATTGTTGCCTAATAAAGAAACTTGCTAGCTGCTATACACCTTCATTCAGTTTAGCTTCTACTTTAGTGAAAAATTAAAAAAGAGAGAATTTAAAAGCAAACCATCATGTCAAATTTGAACATCGATCATACGAATTCATCATCCTTATCGAATCCAGCTGAAATGGTTTACTAACATACAATTATATATGGGCCGCCTCTATTGCAAGTTGCTATCACGCATGCTGTACGACTAAGGAAGCACATATAGGGTGGATTAAGTTATGGCCCCCTCTAAGTGCTTTGTTCTTTTCCCATTTTCATGTCCTAGGTTACAAATTTAATCTTATATCAGAATCAATATTCACAAATTACATTTTGGGTTTGCTTCTGTTGCCTAACTCTCTATATTACTTATGAATATTGGCATGGAGTTGAGTTGCTATATCATTTGTCCATGACATGTTAGTACAAATCTCTAGTGAAGAAAATCTCGAACACACGAACGAAAATCGAACAGAAAAAGAAGAAATAGGACAAGGCGCCAAGGCGTGTATCAAGTCACTATCTTTAAGGTTATATTCGCCCCCACCTATTTTTTGTGTGCAAATGAGTTCCAAGCAAATTAACCTTAAGGATACAATGAAGCCAATGATTATTTGCGTTTTGCATTGACGAGAATATACTACACACTGAGCAATGTATGACAAGAAACTCAATTTCTATAAAGGATTTTTGCAGTAATACATTATTGTTAGAATTGTGTGACCCAAATTCTAAGAGATTGCTTGCAAGTCAAGTTAAACAAAAATATATTTTCTTTCTAGAAGATTTAGTATTTATTAGTATAATATATTTAGCATTTATTAGTATAGTTTATTTGACTTACTAATTTAGCCTATAAATAGGCTCCTTTACAATCTTAGAATAAAGAGACACCCATTAGATTAGAACTCATAACACATTCAGAGAATTTTGTGTTTACGTTTGAGGGTTCTTTGTTTTTCGGGTTTTCGGGGTTTAGTTTTTATCTCCATCTTTTGTACTCTTCATTCTTTTGCCATTATAGTAAATTTATCTTTGCCCGTGGTTTTTTATCCTCTTTTGAGGGGTTTTCCACGTTAAATTTGTGTGTTCATCTTCTCAATTTCTTCTACTATTTTTACTTGTTCGTTGTTTAATCGGGACGATCCTAACAAGTGGTATTAGAGCTAGTTTAACTTTCATAGATCAGCCCGTTCAGAGATGGCAGCAATAAGGTTTGAAATTGAGAAGTTCGATGGTGAGACAAATTTCAATCTGTGGCAAGTTCGGATGATGGCAATTCTAGTTCAAAATGGCTTGAAAAAGGTTGTTACAGGGAAAAAGCCTGAGAATCTAAATCAAACAGAATGGGAAGAGCTTGATGAAAAGGCCTTGTCTGCAATCCAGTTGTGCCTCGCGAATACAGTATTGCAGGAGGTATTGATGGAGAAGACCTCATTCGCCTTGTGGAAAAGGTTAGAAACTCTTTATGCGACTAAGTCTCTGGCTAACCATTTAGTGTTGAAACAACGTCTATTTACGTTTCGCATGAACGAAGGTGAGCTTCTTAAAGATCACATCAGTCAATTCATTACTCTTTTAAATGATTTAAAGAACGTTGAGGTTCATATTGACGATGAAGATCAAGCTATGCTATTATTGTGCTCTTTACCTTCTTCATACAAGTCTTTCAGGGAGACCCTGATTTATGGCAGAGACAAACTCTCGTTCGAAGATGTGAAGAGTCATTTGTTGAGTAGAGACAAACTCGACAATGAGTTTGATTTGAATAGCAAAGCAGATAGACAAGCTTCCGTTTTGGTAGCATCAAAGAAACGAGACAAAAGGTGTCGCTATTGCAAAAAGTTAGGTTACGTCAAAGCAGATTGTTATAAACTGCGAAATAAAAGAGCTGCTGAGAGTAACGAGGAAGATGTAGCTGGTGCTAATTTGGTTGATGAAGGCGGTGATGATTTCTTGTTAGTGTCAACGAGCGATAACTCCAAGCTTACGTCTGAGTGGATCCTAGATTCAGGATGTTCTTTCCACATGTGTCCCAATAGAGAATGGTTCTCCACATACAGTTCAGTTGAAGGTGGAGTTGTGCACATGGGAAACGATTCATCTAGTAAAATAATCGGTATTGGTACTGTTAAAATTAGGATACACGATGAGACGATTAGGACACTCTCAGATGTCAGGTATGTACCTGATTTACGAAAGAATCTCATCTCCTTGAGTATTTTAGACTTGAAAGGATGCAGAATCAACATCGAGTCGAGCGACATTAAAGTATCTCGTGGAGCTCTCGTTTTGTTAAAAGGTAAAAGAACCGGCAGTCTTTATATTCTGGAAGGTTCTACAGTGACCGGTGAAATCGGACGTCCCTCGTCCGTTACGGAGTCAAAGTCAACTCATTTGAAGCGGAGGCAACTTGGTCATAGGAGGGAAAAAGGTATGACCGTTTCGTTGAAGAGAGGTTCTCTTTTGGATGCAGGTTTTGAAAAGTTAGGGCACTGTATTCGTGAAAATCAGACCCGGGTTAGTTTTGATTTGGCAGTGCACAAGTCGAAGGCTAGAAGTCTTCCAGCTTCTAAGCATAGATTCGACTCAGTTAATTCCCTGCATAGTTCAAGATAGGCCCGTGGCGGGTTTTGGCAAAGATGGCATTGAAAGAATTCGTGTCAAGGTGAAGATTGTTAGAATTGTGTGACCCAAATTCTAAGAGATTGCTTGCAAGTCAAGTTAAACAAAAATATATTTTCTTTCTAGAAGATTTAGTATTTATTAGTATAATATATTTAGCATTTATTAGTATAGTTTATTTGACTTACTAATTTAGCCTATAAATAGGCTCCTTTACAATCTTAGAATAAAGAGACACCCATTAGATTAGAACTCATAACACATTCAGAGAATTTTGTGTTTACGTTTGAGGGTTCTTTGTTTTTCGGGTTTTCGGGGTTTAGTTTTTATCTCCATCTTTTGTACTCTTCATTCTTTTGCCATTATAGTAAATTTATCTTTGCCCGTGGTTTTTTATCCTCTTTTGAGGGGTTTTTCCACGTTAAATTTGTGTGTTCATCTTCTCAATTTCTTCTACTATTTTTACTTGTTCGTTGCTTAATCGGGACGATCCTAACAATTATAAAATACTCTAATAATATTAGAAAATGAAGGAAAGGAAGAAAGAATATTAGAAATGTATTTTCCAAATGAAATCCTATTCCTATTTATAGGAATTTTCATGTCTCTTCATTCATCAATAGGTGTCTTTCTGAATAATAATGTCTTTAAAATAAACACATAATTATTCATTTAATATTATAAATATTCAAATAATATTATGTAAATAGTTATAATTCTTTTTCAAAAAAAATCAAATAATATAACTTCTGATTAATTACACCTATTCATTTATAGTTATTGAAACACTATAAATATTTGAAAATTTTCCAACAATCTCCCCCCATTTTCAAAATATTTTGGATTTTGATATTCTTGGAAATCAATTTGCATAAATGAAGGTATTTTACGATTGAACTTTCACTTAGTGAAAACATGTTAAAGTTAATCGAAATTGCATGGTAGACTAAGCTTTGAACCAACTATTCCATTTGATTAACTGAACACATCTCACACAATGATTTCAACATCGGTTAATGCATAGTATCTAGGGACACTATTATGGCCATGTGTCTATGTTCACTTTTCATGAGTGTTGTCAGAGCCAAGCCCTCAAGCTCCTAAAAGCGGCCACACTTCTACTCACATAGGTAGATCCCATCAAGAGTGTTCTCGTAATTATAACACTCTAACATATTTATGTTATGGGTCCATTAAGAGTACATTACTCATCCTTCCCTTATCATTATGGGTACCTAGCACTTTAATCTTAGGATGGATTTATTTGTAGTGCTAATAGTCACATACTAATGATGTTGTCTCATTGAACTCAAGACTTGACGTTATACCAAGCGTTGAGTCTAGTTTCCATCATGGGTGACTCTAATTAATGGGCTTGAGTCCCATCCCTTTTGAGGTCCTTTTTACTGCATCTCTAGCAATACTTTTTGTCAAAGGATCCGCCAAATTTTCACTTAGCCTCACATAATTAATAGTGGTCACTCCATCAGAGATTAATTGTCGGACATAACTATGTCTTAATCTAATGTGTCTAGACTTTCCATTATATACTAGGCTATATGCCTTTGCCAGAGTAGCCTCACTATCACAACAGATAGAAATAGGTGAAATTGGCTTAGGCCATAAAGGTACATCATAAAGCAAATTTCTTAACCATTCTGCTTCTTTAGGTGCAGCGGCTAATGCAATAAATTCTGCTGCCATGGTGGAATCAATAATACATGTTTGTTTCTTGAAACACCAAGAAATGACTCATCCACCAAGAATGAAGATTCATCCACTAGTAGATGCATGATCTTCCAAACTTGTAATCCAACTAGCATCCGAATACCCTTCTAAAACTGGAGGATATCCATTATAATACAATCCATAGTTAATAGTTTTCTTTAAATACCTAAGTACTCTATTCAAAGCTTGCCAATGCAAACTACTTGAAGTACTTCTGTACTTACTCAATTTTCCAACAGCATATGCAATATCTGGTCTTATACAAGTTATTATGTACATAAGACAACCAATTAGACTTGCATATTTCAATTGATCAATTTTCCTACCAACATTAAATTCTAATTTTATTTGAGGATCCATGGGTGTAGATGTTGGTATACAGTTGAAAAGATCAAACTTTTTAAGCACATTTTCAATGTAATGTGATTGTGATAAATCTATAGTGCTTTCATCTCGGGTTATTTTAATCTCAAGAATAACATCCGCTACACCCATATCCTTCATAGCAAAGTTGTTTGACAAGAATTTCTTTGTGTTTTCTAGTTGTTTCAAATTCATGCCAAAAATGAGCATGTCATCTACATATAAGCAAATTATGACACCTTTTCCATTTTCAAATTTACTATATATGCACTTATCGGATTCATTTATTTTATAGCCATTAGCTAAAACAACCTTGTCAAACTTTTGGTGCCATTGTTTTGGTGCTTGTTTAAGCCCATATAAAGATTTAACAAGCTTACATATCTTATGATCTTGTCCTGGAACAATAAATCCTTTTGGTTGCTCCATGTACACTTCCTCTTCCAATTCACCATTTAAAAATGCAGTTTTAACATCTATTTGTTGAACAACCAAATTGTATATAGAGGTAAGTGATATTAAGAGCCTAATTGTAGCAATTCTTGCTACTGGAGCATAGGTTTCAAAGTAATCAATACCTTGTTTTTATGTAAAATCTTTGGCTACCAACCTTGCTTTAAATTTATCAATGGTTCCATTGACCTTCATTTTCTTTTTGAAGATCCATTTACAACCTATTGGTTTGGAACCTGGTGGAAGATCAACTAAGATCCAAGTTTAATTTCCCATTATTGAATCCATCTCATCATTTATTGCTTCTTTCCAAAAAGTAAGTCTTGATATTTCATTGCCTCTTCAAATGTAATAGGATCAGATTTTGTATTATAACAATAAGGTATCTTATTGCATATACTTTCACATTTTCCTTCTACAAGAAACATAATGAAATCTAGTCCAAAATCTTTGAGCTTTTTAATCCTCTTACTTCTTAATTTTTGACAAGATTCATCATTATTATCAATTTTTTCCAATGGAATCTCATTCTCAATTGAAGAATGAATCAATTGTTGTGGCTGTAATTGTCTTGATATAGAATTAAATCTATTTTCATAAAAAATAGCATCTCTTGATTCAATAACAATATTAATTGAAATTAAATCATTTGGTTCAATTACCATGAACCTATATGCCTTGCTATTATGTGCATAACCTATAAATATACATTCAATTCCTCTTTCACCTAACTTTTTACTTTTAGGTGTTGGAACTTTGACAATAACTCTACAACCCCAAACCTTCAAATAATTAAGGTTTGATTTCCTTTTCTTCCATTGTTCATAGGGGGTTATTTTAGTTTCCTTATTAGGAACTCTATTCAATATATGACAAGTTGTTAGAACAGCTTCTCCCCAAAAATATTGTCCAAGACCTGAATATGATAACATTGAATTTACCATTTCAGTAATACTTTATTTTTCCTTTCAGCTACACCATTTTGTTGTGGTGTTTAAGGGGCTGAAACTTGATGGACAATTTCAGTGGATTCAAAATAACTTGGATTATAGTATCTCCACCTCTATCCGATCTTAAGCACTTGATAAATGATTCACACTGAAGTTCAACTTCAGATTTATAAACTTTAAATTTGTCAAGCGCTTCATCTTTTGAAAGCAATAAATATACATAACAATATCTAGAACAATCATCAATAAAAGTAACAAAATATTTCTTTCCACCTAATGTAGGAGTATTATGTATGTCACATAAATCACTATGTATCAAATCAAGCAATTTTGTTTTCCTTTTAACCTTAGGGAAAGGGTTTCTTGTAATTTTAGTCAACATACATGTATTACATTTTTTAATATTATTATTAAAAACAGGAATTAAATCTAAATTATACATGTCATTCAATTTTCTATAATTCAAGTGACCTAATCTATAATGCCACAAACAAAAAGATTCAACCATATAAGCAGAATTAGTGTGTAATAGCCCAATTTTTGGGTCTAGTCAGAATAATGGTTTCGGGACCACAATTTCGACGAGGAAAATTTTATTTTTATGGTCTACAATTTCACAGAATGATTTCGTGAAAATTTCGTTCGAAAATTTTGACGTTTGAGCACTCAATTTATTTAAAAGGTCTAAATTGATATGTGATCCCGAAAATTATTACAGTAAAAGAGTATGTATTCTTGATATAGTAAAATAAGGAAATAAAGTGATAAAAAGGGTAATTTTGAGTTATTTCAACATTGGGAAGTATATTATGACATATTAATTCAAGAAAGGATTAAATCGCAAAAGTGAGAAAAACTTTGTTGCCCAAGAGTAAATACCATAAAATTTTAGGGTTAATGTGTAAATATGAAAAATTTGAAGGATCAATAGTGTAAATATTTTAAGGGTGGAATAATTTATAGAAACTAAGGAAAATGGATGAATTAGGACCAAATTGAAAAGGTGAAAAATTTTGAGGGACTAAATTATAATTTTACCAAATTAAGTGATGACTCAAGGACGGAATTTCAAAAGATTATAAAGGGAAAAATGGTCAATTAGAGAGAGAGAATTCTAGAAGGTAATGATGATGTTGGTGATATTTTTAATTAATTAATTAGATAAATGTTATTTAATTAATATTTTATTAAGATTTTTAGTATTATTTTATTATTAAATGATTAATATAAAAGGGAGGAAAGATGAAGAGAATCCATCATCTTTTCCATGCACCAACGTGAGAAGAAGAAGAAAGAAAGAAAGTTTTCTTTTCTTTACAATTTGGTCCTTTTTACCAAAAATCCACCATTTTCACCTAGAAATCAAAAAAAAATTCCATAGCTTCCAAGAGAGAAAAATATTAAGGAGACAATGGGGAGCTAGAATATCAAGTTAGATTCAAGAAATAGAAGCTGGAGGAGAGAGAAAATCAAGTTAAAGATTGAAGTCAATAGCATAAGGTAAGAACATTAAGATTTCAATATATTTTTGAGTTTGATATTATTGAAAAAGTAGGAAATTAATGTTCATGTAGAGTTTCCTTATATAAGGTTCTATATTCTTGTTATGTTAGTAAAGGGAAATAAGAGAAAGTGATAGAAAATATTGAAGAGAAAGGAAAGGAAAGTGTTATAAATTTAGTTATCAACATTTTACATTAAAACCGTTTTGAGACAGCAGCAGTAATTTGACTTTGAAAATTTTCCAAAAACCGTAGAAATTTAATTAGAGGATGAAAAAAATATGAAATTAAATCTTGTTGAGTCTAGTTTCTCATAGAATAAGCGGTGTAAGTAATGGAATTGTAAATCATGAGATATAATAAATTTTGTGAGACAAGGTCAGAATCATTTTGGGTTCCCCTGTTCTGACTTTGTAAAATCATCAAAAATTGAATAAAAATAATTAGGAGCTTAAATATATATATTTAAAATCTTGAATGAGTTTATTTTCAATAGAAACAAACGGTAACATCATTCAAATCCCGTATGAGGAGATAATTAAGTTTTAGTGAAGAAGTGTCGGAACTGTCAGACAGTAGAACAGAGGTGACTTTAAAGAATAAACTGTACTTATTGGATAAACCAAAAATTATAAAAATTTTATGATAAGAAGATATACGAGTCTAGTTTTAGGGAAAATTTGCGGATCCTTATTTGGAGTTCTGTAGCTCAAGATAAAAATAATTTAGTAACTATGACTCAAATGGACAACTTTGAATAAATTTACAAGTAAATAATGAAATCATAGATAATGTTACTTATAAGCATGTTATATAAATTAAGGATGTGGAATGGAGAGGAGGAGGAGGAAAATATATATATGAATATTCAGCTAACATGGATAATTTACACGTTTTAGGCTCAGGGACTAAATTGAATAAAGTAAAACTTTATGGGTAATTTTATAAAAATGTCAAAAATGACCAAATTGCATGAAATGGATTGTTTATTTATTTAAATTACAAGAATTTATGTTTCTGAGCTAAGGATTAAAAATCGCCATTAATTAAAAGCTCAGAGGCAAAATGGTAATCTTGCCTAGAGCATTAATTGAATGTATCAGAATATGAAATGAATGAAAATGATGATCAAACTTATTTATAAAGATCCGAATGACTCAAATATGAGACTTGAACGTGGAAAAGAAAAGACATCGGATTAGTGAAATTGTAAACATGAACAAGTAACGAGGTAAGTTCGTATAACTTGAATTATATTCTTCAATGCTTGAAATGTATGTTATTGATGTGAATATTATTTTAACATTCATTGTATGAAAATTGATGAAACATTGATATATTTGATAAAAAGGGGAAGAAATCTCAGTTGAATGGAAGGAAAATTCGATGGATCTCTGAAAAGGAATTGACAGTAAAAAGGATCTAGCCCGGACGGGTGATCCTATCCTGATATAGCCCTCCCGAAGAATATGTGTGAAAAAGATCTAGCCCGGACGGGTGATCTTGATATATCCCTCCCGAAAAATATGTGGAAAATGGATTTAGCCCGGACGGGTAATCCGAATTAGGGTCTGAATTTAGCCTGGACTGGTAATTCAGATCCAAGCTCATTAGAGTAATTGTCGTTGCAGGAGATTTAGCCTGGACCGGCAATCCCGACAATACTCTATGAGTTTATATTACAGGGGATTTAGCCTGGACTGATAATCCCGCTGTAAGAAATGAGGTTCGCGGGAGTGTGCTCTCTGAATTGGAAAATGTGCGCACATGAATATGAATTGACGGACCCAAATTTGTACACTAAAGTGTACCCCTGAAAATCCATCGAAATTTCGAGAAATTGAACGAGATAAAAATAGAAAATGATAAGTACAAAAAATCATGAAATTAAAATTGAAATACATAGAAATGATAATTATTTGATATACTGAAATATGACATGGAAAATACATGTATGTGAAACTTGCCTGATAATTATGCATATTCAAGATTATGAACTACTACTGGAATAAATATACACTGAACTTATAGAAAATTATGGTACATGAAATATTGTCATAATGAATTTAATGATTTATATTTAAGAAGAAACAATAAGAAAATTATATGTATCATGACATGTAAATATGATACTATCTTTGATACATTGATACAAGGAAAATTATGTGTATTAAGACAACTAATAAATTTAAGCGAGACATTGCGAGAAAATAAGTTTGTCAATATTAAAGTACGCTAACCAATGTTGTTGCTTGATGTTTAGGCAAGTGCCAAATGACTGTTGAATGGTAATATGTTTAATTATAAGGTGCTGTAACAGCCCGATTTTGACCCAAATCGGAACAGTAGTTTCGGGACCATAAATTCGAATTAGAAAAATATTTTAATATTATTTTCTGTGTTTATTATGTGTGAATTTGATTGTGTGAAATTTATGTGTTTTAATTTCATCGTTTAAGTGTCCGATTTAATAAAAGGGTTTAAACGCGTAAAATAAAAATTTAAGGGTTAAATCTAAAAGCACCTAAATATTGTTGTCTTTTTAAATGGGAGGATTTATGATGCAATAAGACCAAAAGTTAGATAGTGGGTGGCATTTGACAAGAGTAACCTTAATATATATGTTAGACATAATTATTAGTAAAAGGTTAATATAGTAATAAGGTAAATATTAAATTTATAATAAAAATAAGTTATGAAAAGATGAATATGTTCATCTTTGTTAGCCGAATATTGAAAAGGAAGGAACCATACACGGCTTTTTAAGTTTTGACACTTCTTTAGCTTGGTTAAGGTATGTTTTGATTTCGATTTTTGATGATTTTTACGTTTTTGTAATCGTTGCTTCGTGTTCTATTTAGCCCATGCTTTAATTTTAGAATTTGAAGGTGATTTTGAGATATGCCATTGATGAATACTTGAGCTTTATGATAGTTAATGATGAAATATGAAAGATATGTGATAGATTATAATGTTTGTTTTTGAATTTTTGATGAATTTGATTATTTTGGATTAATTTGTAAGAAAATATTAAATTGAGGGACTAGAATGTGAAATAAATGACATGCAAGGACCTATTTGAGTCTAGGGAATATTCGGCCAAACTACATTGTGATTAATTTGGAATATTTTGTGTTTTGTGCAATTTGGACTAAATTGTAAAAATGTTAAATATTAGGGGCAAAATGGTAAATTACCCATTTATGTGTTCTTGGACGGAATTGAATGAAATTATGTTTGAATGAGTTAAATTTGAATGTGTATAGATCAAGAATTAAAGAAATCGGACTTGGATCAGTGGAAAAATAAAGTCGTCGATTAATCGTTCCGTTCCGGTTTATCGCTGTTCGAGGTAAGTTTATAAGCAATTAGATGTTAAAATTTCTGAATAAATGTTAATTACATATATGCTGAAATGAAATATGCAAATATATATATAGCTGAATGCGTTTTAGTTCGGAAAGTAGAAATAGATGTAAATGCGATTTATCGATATTTAGCACTAAGTGTGCGAGTATGGAATAGCTACGGCTATATGAACGGCACTAAGTGTGCGAAATTAAAATAATGATGTTGGATAATGGGCACTAAGTGTGTGAAATTAAAATGATGATGTTGAATAACGGGCACTAAGTGTGCGATACCAAGAGCAACTTGGTTAGATGAGAAAGAGCACTAATTGTGCAACTTCATTATGACCTCGATCAATTATTTAGTACATGATAGTACAAGTATACAATGGATGAATAATACTTGATATCAAGTTAAGTTAGTTATTTCAATTGTGATGAGAAAAATTTACACGAGGTAAATGAAAGTATATGAGTATATGAAAGTTTATATTCGGACAAATGGCAAATATATGTGATATTATAATTATGTTTTATATGCATTTATTTATGAAAGAGTACATTTGGTAAAGAGTGGGTATATGAATTGAATATGGGAATAACTATGTTATTATTTAAAGACCTATTCAGCCAAGCTGAAATTAGTTCATAGTTACATATTTGATATTTAAGTTTTGCAAGCTCGAATATGTATATATACGAATATGATTGCATTATTTGATTTTGTTATTGAATTATTAATGTCATTAAATTGTACAATTGCTTATAACTTACTAAGCTGTGGTAGCTTATTTTATATATGTGTTTTTCTTTCGGTTTTATAGATTTTGGAAGCTAGTTACTGGTTCGGGGATCGTCAACGTAGTTAATCACACTATCGTCCGTTCATCGGTAATTATAGAAGTTAAATATAAAATCTATGGCATGTATAGGCTATACTCCCCTTTTGAATATATTTTGAACGAAGTGTGTATATATATATAATAGGCCATGCGAAAATGGCTTGTTTATTTTGACATGAATGGTTTCATGCTTTGAATATTATTATGGTTGATGTTTTGGCTATGTTTTATAGATGGTTAAGACTAATATAAATGATGTTATGCTTTGGGAGATTTTCAATTTTGATGATTATGCATATTGGTTGTGATAGACAAGTAAAGATGATTGATATGATACGATGTAAGTATAAGTTACAATTGAATTCATGGATGGAAATATTTTAGTTTTTGGCAATTGAGATTGAATTTGAATTATCATATACTATGTGAAAATGGTATATTGATTTACTATGAAAATTGAATGGTTGAAATTGGTAATTTGCATAATGAACATTGTTTATGGACTTGGCCTTGTAAACGACCTTTGATACAATTGAGGGATAAATATTATATAGTAAATATATATAGAATCGGTCTTGGTATGTTGTTCATGGAATTGTTTGAGTATTGATGTATTTGACATTAGTTAAAGTATAAGTATTTAAGCTTAATTGTATTCGGCTAAAGCTTGAGAAATTGACCGTATGAATAGTAATTATAATTATTTGATGAATAAATATTTGTATGCAATTTGATAGGTAGTTTTGATTGTTTGAATAATAATAAGTGAATATACTATAAAATTATACAAATGCTTATGGCATATTCGGTCCAAAGTTTATAATCGCTTGTATTTAAATGTGAGTTTTATATACACATTTGAGTCATTGTTGTTTGTAATTGATTTGTTAGTCGAGTAGGCAAAATGTGTAATAGCCCGATTTTAGGCTTAGTTGGAACAGTGGTTTCGAGACCACAAATCCGACAAAAAAAAATGTAATGGCTTGAATTTTCAGAGGTGTCGGAACGGTGATTCGAGATCACTAAATTCGACAAATGGGTAGAAAATATTATTAATTTAGTAAGTATAAGTTAAATATGAAGTTAGGAAAATTTTTGAAATAGTGAATAGTGCACTAGAAATAAATATTAAAATAATTAGAATCGAAATGAGGTATCAAGACCTCGGGGATTTTAAACTGAGCCATAAATATTTTTATAAATATTTATGGAGTGTTAAAAAGTTAGTATTAAAGTTTCGTTAAGAAATTTTAAAGTTCCGATAATTAATTGAACAAAAAGGACTAAATTGTAACAAATGCAAAATTTTGGGAAATGATTAAATAGCTTAAATGATAAAAGGAAGAGGGCTTAAAAAGGAAATAGACCCAAGGTCTATTTGGGCTGGACGGCAGAGGCATGAAATCAGCAAGAAAGTAAGGAGAATTAAGGGCAAAATTGGAAAATTGCAAAATTTGCTTAATAAAGTTAGGACCCAAGTGGAATTATCTAGATTTCTCTTCATTTTTCTGAATTCTCATCAGCTAAAACACCATGGAAGGGCTTCTTCAAGCTGGTTCTTCATATTTTTATTACAAGTAAGTTCAATTCTTGACTATTTCTTGAAATTTTTGTATTTTTATGACTTTTACAACTAGGCCCACTTGTTAAATTCATTAGTTTTTGATTTTATGAAAGAAGTTGAAAGTTGATATGAATATGTGCTGGAAGTATATGATGATTTAGCATGAAATTAGAGCTTTAAATTGGTCATATGCTGATTTTATTGAAAGAATTGAATAGAAAGTGAATGTTTGGGACCTAATAGTAAAAGAGTTTGAAGATAGAGTTATATGTGGAAATTCTGAATTTCAATAGTTGTGTAACAACTTATAATGTCTAGTAAAGTACTAATTGAGAAAATTAGATTAATTGAGGGGTTAATTGAGAAAGGACCGAATTGTATAAACTGTGAAATTTGGGGCAAAATGGAAATCAACATTTTGCACTAAAGCAGTTTTGGACAGCAGCAGTAGTGTAACTTTGAAAAATCACCAAAAATTGTAGAGATTGAATTAGAGGATGAATAAAATATGAAATTAAAGCTTATTGAGTCTAGTTTCTTATAAAAGAAATGATGTGAGCAATGGAATTGTAAATCATGAGATATAATAGATTTTGTGAGACAAGGTCAGAATGAATTCGGGTTCCCCTGTTCTGACTTTGGAAAATCATTAAAAATTGTACAGAAATTATTATGAGTTATAGTTTATATGGTTAGAATCCTTAATGAGTCTATTTTTAGAAGAAACAAGCTAAAACATCATCCGAATTCCGTACAATGAGGTAATTAATTTTTAGTGAAGAGTGGTCGGAACTGTCAGACAGCAAAACAGGGGAAACTTTAAAGAATAAACTGTACTATTTGGCTGAACCAAAAATTATGAAAATTTTATGGTATGAAGATATGTGAGTCTAGTTTCAGGGAAAATTAACGGATCTTAATTTGGAGCTCCGTAGCTCCGGATAAAAATAATTTAGTGACTCTGACTCGGATAAACAGCTTTGAATATACATGTTAGTGAATATTGAAATTATGGTTAATGTTGTTTAAGTGTGTTATACACATTAAGGATGTGGAATGGAGAGGAGGAGGAGGAAAATTGGGCAATATATGAATGATTCGTGTATAAATGGTCATATGATTGATTATAACTCATAAACGATGAAATATGAATGATGCTTATTTTTGTGCATTATTGGTCATGGTTTAAGCTCATGTGTGAAAATAAAGTTTCATAGTATGTGTGTATGGTATATTCAGTATATGATTTGGCATGAAATAATACCATGAATGGTTTATGAATTAACACATGTTGGTAAGCCTGATATATGAATAAATGATCAAATTGAACGGAACGCCGGATTTGAGTACTTCTGATCAAGTGATAAAGTGATAAGTGGTAGCTTTAGCTACACTTATCTGATCAAGTGACAAGTGGAAAGTGATAAGTAATAGCTTCGGCTATACTTATCTGATCAAGTGATAAAGTGATAAGTGATAGCTTCGGCTATACTTATCTGATCAAGTGACAAGTGGAAAGTGATAAGTAATAGCTTCGGCTATACTTATCTGATCAAGTGATAAAGTGATAAGTGATAGCTTCGGCTATACTTATCTGATCAAGTGACAAGTGAAAAGTGATAAGTGATAGCTTCGGCTATACTTATCTGATCAAGAGACAAAGTGATAAGTGATAGCTTTAGCTACACTTATCTGATCAAGAGACAAAGTGATAAGTGGCTGCACTTATCTGATCAAGAAACAAAGTGATAAGTGGCTACACTTATCTGATCAAGAAACAAAGTGATAGGTGGCTACACTTATCTGATCAGGGACAAGTGATAAGTGATCATACGTAAGACCATAGTTATACTATGGCAAAGTGAAAGTGAAGTACTCAATTTTCCGTGACCGTTCTCTAATTTGATTAAGGATGGTAAGTGACAAATGGGCCCAAAAGAATTAAAGTAAATGGATAAGTGGTAGTGTATTTATATCAGGACGATGTTGTTATTCAAACTAAAGTGATATTTTCATTGCTAAATTGAGAATTTCATAAATATGTTATTGAATGGTATAATCAATAAACATTGAGTTAAATGGTAAATACGTATTAGTTTTGAATTTGATGTCATTGAATTGTACGTGAATTAAATGGAAATTTCTAGTGATATGATTTAAATTATGAGCATGAGAAATTGCGAATTGAATGAAATGGAAATGAAGCATTAAATTGCATGAGTATGTATCGGGACTCGCAGGCCCTAATTATTATGATTATAATATTTTGAGGATATATTGTGAAAAGTTATAGAAACATGTTAATTATTTTTGAAAGTTTTAATTTTGATGAAATTTTATAACTCGGTTAAATACGTTTACAAGTGTATGTGTTTTGGTAATGCCTCGTACCCTATTCCGGTGTTGGATACGGGTAAGGGGTGTTACATTTAGTGGTATCAGAGCTACGGTTTAGTCGGTTCTCGGACCAAACGTAGCATATGTGAGCCTAGCTATACATGCCACGTTATTACTCTTGATGATGTGATATCTCCAGGCTCTAACGAAATTGCTTTGTTAAGATAGAGATGATTTTCAATCGAGCTATTTTCGATAATGCTAAAAATGATATTGAGATAAATGAAATATGCTCACGTTATGTTGGAATTTGGAAAGGTAAGTATAAAAATTTGTGATATGGATGTGTTCATGTATGAAAAGAGATGACTATAAGTTAAAAAAAAAATTTATGTTGTGATAAGCTCATCCAAGTATGTTGGTGATTATATAATGCTATGTGCTCAACATATTTGATTAAGTGAATATGATAAGCAAATTTACTTAAATAGATGGAACGTGTGTATGTACATCTGCTTGAATAAGTGAAATTAGTATGTTCATATGACAGAATCTTATGTTTAATTGTTAAATTAAAGATAATAAGATATTTTGTTTTATGTCTAAACCATGAATATTATAATAGTATGAAAAATTGAATTGGAAGTCAAATTGAGTAGAACGCAGGAATGAGTACTTTCGTTCAGTGATATGTGATGAATTGACGGAAAAGACCATGGTTTGACCATGGCAACATGTGAACATGTGATTATGTGATTCCGTGTAAGACCATAGCTGGGCTGTGGCATCGGTAAGTGATATGTGATTTCGTGTAAGACCATAGCTGGGCTATGGCATCGGTATGTGATTTGTGATTACGTGTAAGACCATAGTTGGACTCTGGCATCGAGAAAACGAAGTACTCAATTCCGTAAGACGTTCTCTAATTCGGCAAATGTCGGTAAGTAAAATAGAAGCCAAGTATTGGAATTTAATTAGATATTAATATTGAGCTTGAGTAAGTAAATTCGTTGTGTGAAATTGTGAGTGACAGAAAACATTTGTAATAAATAGATGTGTTAATTTGCTTGGAATGAATTACGTGGTTTTGATGGTATTACATTGATGACGAATACAAAATCATATATATATATGTATCTATGAGAGCAAGTTGAAAGATTTATGACTTCACCATCACCCCTTTATCAGTATTGTTCTATGACGAAAATTATCTTGATGAGACAGATATGTTTTTCAACTGAGTTAATTCTAATAGTATAGAAATAAATACTAAAATGTTTGAGTGAAAATGTATTGATTATGAGTTGAAACTCATAAAAGTATGGATCAAAGAATAAAACATTTTTTTATTTGATGAATGTTATAATTATACAAGCATATGAGTTATGATATTTGGATTATGATGCTATATAGAAATTTTGATTGTGAATTAGTGATTTGAGTTAGAATTTTGTGTTGAGAACAAAAGTGATTAAAATCAAATGTTTATTAAATGCTTTGAGAATGTGAACTTAGTAATGAATTGGCTATTTGTGATGGTATGTGTTATGCGCATTTATGTGTAAGATAAATTTGAGGCTTTACTACACTCACCCCCATATTAGTAAAATGTTACAATGAAATTTGTGAGATTTTGGTTGAATAAGCTTACGAGTGTAGTGTTACAGAAGTTCGTGTACGGAAGAATAATAATGTGGTCGGAAAAGTGAATGAATTAGAAAATGAGGACAATATAAAAAGAGAGAAATATTTGATAGTTCTGAAAACTACTCAGATTATCAAAATGGATATCATTCTATATGGATTGTAATTTTTCGATACTTTGTGTAGCTTCAGATGCTGAAATATCGCTATCCTGATTTTCTTATGAATCTATGTGATTATCTGTAAAAGATATGAAAATCCAAAATCATGTGCGAATTTGAAATATACTGTGGAAGTAAATCATTAACCTACCATCTGGTAAGATTTTCGGGGACGAAAATCCCTAAAGGGGGGGAGAGTTGTAATAGCCCGATTTTAGGCTTAGTTGGAACAGTGGTTTCGAGACCACAAATCCGACAAAAAAAAATGTAATGGCTTGAATTTTCAGAGGTGTCGGAACGGTGATTCGAGATCACTAAATTCGACAAATGGGTAGAAAATATTATTAATTTAGTAAGTATAAGTTAAATATGAAGTTAGGAAAATTTTTGAAATAGTGAATAGTGCACTAGAAATAAATATTAAAATAATTAGAATCGAAATGAGGTATCAAGACCTCGGGGATTTTAAACTGAGCCATAAATATTTTTATAAATATTTATGGAGTGTTAAAAAGTTAGTATTAAAGTTTCGTTAAGAAATTTTAAAGTTCCGATAATTAATTGAACAAAAAGGACTAAATTGTAACAAATGCAAAATTTTGGGAAATGATTAAATAGCTTAAATGATAAAAGGAAGAGGGCTTAAAAAGGAAATAGACCCAAGGTCTATTTGGGCTGGACGGCAGAGGCATGAAATCAGCAAGAAAGTAAGGAGAATTAAGGGCAAAATTGGAAAATTGCAAAATTTGCTTAATAAAGTTAGGACCCAAGTGGAATTATCTAGATTTCTCTTCATTTTTCTGAATTCTCATCAGCTAAAACACCATGGAAGGGCTTCTTCAAGCTGGTTCTTCATATTTTTATTACAAGTAAGTTCAATTCTTGACTATTTCTTGAAATTTTTGTATTTTTATGACTTTTACAACTAGGCCCACTTGTTAAATTCATTAGTTTTTGATTTTATGAAAGAAGTTGAAAGTTGATATGAATATGTGCTGGAAGTATATGATGATTTAGCATGAAATTAGAGCTTTAAATTGGTCATATGCTGATTTTATTGAAAGAATTGAATAGAAAGTGAATGTTTGGGACCTAATAGTAAAAGAGTTTGAAGATAGAGTTATATGTGGAAATTCTGAATTTCAATAGTTGTGTAACAACTTATAATGTCTAGTAAAGTACTAATTGAGAAAATTAGATTAATTGAGGGGTTAATTGAGAAAGGACCGAATTGTATAAACTGTGAAATTTGGGGCAAAATGGAAATCAACATTTTGCACTAAAGCAGTTTTGGACAGCAGCAGTAGTGTAACTTTGAAAAATCACCAAAAATTGTAGAGATTGAATTAGAGGATGAATAAAATATGAAATTAAAGCTTATTGAGTCTAGTTTCTTATAAAAGAAATGATGTGAGCAATGGAATTGTAAATCATGAGATATAATAGATTTTGTGAGACAAGGTCAGAATGAATTCGGGTTCCCCTGTTCTGACTTTGGAAAATCATTAAAAATTGTACAGAAATTATTATGAGTTATAGTTTATATGGTTAGAATCCTTAATGAGTCTATTTTTAGAAGAAACAAGCTAAAACATCATCCGAATTCCGTACAATGAGGTAATTAATTTTTAGTGAAGAGTGGTCGGAACTGTCAGACAGCAAAACAGGGGAAACTTTAAAGAATAAACTGTACTATTTGGCTGAACCAAAAATTATGAAAATTTTATGGTATGAAGATATGTGAGTCTAGTTTCAGGGAAAATTAACGGATCTTAATTTGGAGCTCCGTAGCTCCGGATAAAAATAATTTAGTGACTCTGACTCGGATAAACAGCTTTGAATATACATGTTAGTGAATATTGAAATTATGGTTAATGTTGTTTAAGTGTGTTATACACATTAAGGATGTGGAATGGAGAGGAGGAGGAGGAAAATTGGGCAATATATGAATGATTCGTGTATAAATGGTCATATGATTGATTATAACTCATAAACGATGAAATATGAATGATGCTTATTTTTGTGCATTATTGGTCATGGTTTAAGCTCATGTGTGAAAATAAAGTTTCATAGTATGTGTGTATGGTATATTCAGTATATGATTTGGCATGAAATAATACCATGAATGGTTTATGAATTAACACATGTTGGTAAGCCTGATATATGAATAAATGATCAAATTGAACGGAACGCCGGATTTGAGTACTTCTGATCAAGTGATAAAGTGATAAGTGGTAGCTTTAGCTACACTTATCTGATCAAGTGACAAGTGGAAAGTGATAAGTAATAGCTTCGGCTATACTTATCTGATCAAGTGATAAAGTGATAAGTGATAGCTTCGGCTATACTTATCTGATCAAGTGACAAGTGGAAAGTGATAAGTAATAGCTTCGGCTATACTTATCTGATCAAGTGATAAAGTGATAAGTGATAGCTTCGGCTATACTTATCTGATCAAGTGACAAGTGAAAAGTGATAAGTGATAGCTTCGGCTATACTTATCTGATCAAGAGACAAAGTGATAAGTGATAGCTTTAGCTACACTTATCTGATCAAGAGACAAAGTGATAAGTGGCTGCACTTATCTGATCAAGAAACAAAGTGATAAGTGGCTACACTTATCTGATCAAGAAACAAAGTGATAGGTGGCTACACTTATCTGATCAGGGACAAGTGATAAGTGATCATACGTAAGACCATAGTTATACTATGGCAAAGTGAAAGTGAAGTACTCAATTTTCCGTGACCGTTCTCTAATTTGATTAAGGATGGTAAGTGACAAATGGGCCCAAAAGAATTAAAGTAAATGGATAAGTGGTAGTGTATTTATATCAGGACGATGTTGTTATTCAAACTAAAGTGATATTTTCATTGCTAAATTGAGAATTTCATAAATATGTTATTGAATGGTATAATCAATAAACATTGAGTTAAATGGTAAATACGTATTAGTTTTGAATTTGATGTCATTGAATTGTACGTGAATTAAATGGAAATTTCTAGTGATATGATTTAAATTATGAGCATGAGAAATTGCGAATTGAATGAAATGGAAATGAAGCATTAAATTGCATGAGTATGTATCGGGACTCGCAGGCCCTAATTATTATGATTATAATATTTTGAGGATATATTGTGAAAAGTTATAGAAACATGTTAATTATTTTTGAAAGTTTTAATTTTGATGAAATTTTATAACTCGGTTAAATACGTTTACAAGTGTATGTGTTTTGGTAATGCCTCGTACCCTATTCCGGTGTTGGATACGGGTAAGGGGTGTTACAAAATGAGTATGACCTAAAGTGGTGTTTGAAATATTTTTCATAATTTTTAATTATGAGTTATGTGTTTATGAATATGTTCGATACATGATATGAAATGACTCGTAATAAGTTGATATTACCTTTTTGATTTAAAACTGGGTTGGTTCAGTAGGTTGAACATGTGTACATTTATGATTATTTGAATTTGAATTTGGTTCGGTAATACCTCGTAACCTTATTCCGGTGACGGACTCGGGTTTAGGGTGTTACAGGTGCATTGGAATGGTAAGTGCTTAGATGAAAATATAATTGAGCTTATGAAAGAGTGGAAAGGTTTCAGTTATGTAATTTCTTATGAAAAGATTTGTTATGTAATACGCCCGTATTAATCCTGCACCTAATTCGGAAATAAAAAAAATTTAAAATCTATATATATATTTAGAATTCTGCGAAAAATTCCCTATGATTCCGATTTAATCCCAATAGGTTCCTAATGAATGTTTTGAGCTTCGATGGCCCAATAAAGGGACGTTATGATTATTTTCAGAATATGAATAATAAATGACTCGGGATTATTGAAAATGTTCAGTAAACTCCGGTAATGCCTCGTGCCCTATTCCGACAAAAGATACGGGTAGGGGGTGTTACATAGTGTTTTTATTCTTATTAATAATATTGAGTTTGAACATACTCCAATACATATACCCTTTCCTCACAAAAATTCCTCCCTTAGACAAAATAAACTTATCTGCCTCAAAAACAAGTTTGAAACCAAACTTATTCAACAGACTTTTAGACACTAAATTCTTCCTAACTTCTGGTACATAATATACATCATTTAAGGTTAAAATCTTTCTAGAAGTGAATTGTAGTTCAACAGACCCTTTGCCTTTGATTGCTGCAGTGGAAGAATTTCCCATGTACAAGACCTTGTCATTTTCACATTGTGTGAACTTTGTGAACATGCTTTTGTCTTTGCACACATGTTTGGTTGCTCCGGTATCAATCCACCATGTATTATCATCTTGTGCCATATTAATTTCAAATACTATTGCAACGAACTTTTCGTTATTATCAGCCTTAGAAGATGATTTCTTCTTTAAAAATTGACATTCATTCTTGAAATGTCCCGGTTGTCCACAATGATAGCATGAACCCTTTTATTTCTTTTTGAACTTAGATGCTCTATCAGTCTATTTGAACTTTCTCTTGAATAATTTAGTAGTCTGTACTTCCTCAGTAATATGCACTTTGGCATTTTCAGAATTTAGGTTCTGATCTTGTTGCCGATATTCTTCTTCAATACGAAGATGATTTGCCAAAGCTTCAAGAGATATTTCCTCTTTCTTATGTTTTAGACTTCTTTTAAAGTCTTTCCAAGATGGAAGAAGTTTGTCTATTATGGAGGATACAACAATAATTTCATCAATTTTCATATCATATTGCTTGAATTGATTTAGTATCTTTTCAATATCACGGAATTGTTCCATAACAGAATGACCATCAACAACTTGATAATTATTGAAACGACTGACAAGAAATTTCTTACTTGTAACATCTTCGGTCATGTATCTTGTCTCCAATTTGTCCCATAATTCTTTAGCGGCGACCTCGTTTTGGTAGGTGTCAAATAAATCCTCAGATAAACCATTCAATATGTGGCCTATGCACATGTAATCAGCATTGTCCCATTTTTGTCTTTCTTGGGTTGCAGCAACAGATTCGTTATCATTCTCTTCAAGTCTTGGAGTATCCAAAACATAAGCAATCTTCAAAGTTGATAATAAGAAATGCATCTTTTTCTGCCATCATCGAAAATTGCCACCATCAAACCGATCAAGTTTGACAAAGTTGGAAGCCAACTCCCTTAGTGTTTCACTTTCATGTGTTGTGGTAGTCATCATGAATTATATAACCTTAAAATTGTAAGTACAAATCTCTGGTAAAGAAAATCTGGAACACACGAACGAAACTTGAACAGAAAAAGAAGAAATAGGATAAGGCTCCAAGGCGTGTATCAAGTCACTATCTTTAAAGTTATATTCGCCCCCACTTATTTTCGGTGTGCAAATGAGTTCCAAGCAAATTAACCTCGAGGATACAATGAAGCCAATGACTATTTGCGTTTTGCACTGACAAGAATAACCCACTAGACACTGAGCAATGTATGACAAGAAACTCAATTTCTATAAAAGATTTTTGCAGTAATCTTTATAAAATAATCTAATAATATTAGAAAATGAATGAAGGAAAGAAAGAATATTAGAATCTGTTGGTGTGTTTTCCAAATGAAATCCTATTCCCATCTTTCATCAATAGGTGTCTTTCTGAATAATAATATCTTTAAAATAAACACATAATTATTTATTTAATATTATAACTATTCAAATAATATTATTTAAAAAGTTATAATTCTTTTTCAAAAAAATCAAATAATATAACTTTTGATTAATTACACCTATTCATTTATAGTTATTGGAACACTATAAATATTTGAAAATGTTCTAATAAGACATATGATTTTATTTAACTGCATTTTCTGTTTACTACTTAATCGCTAAGGATAACAACTTTAAGAGAAGCAAACGAAATCATGTGGTTGGATTTGGCTTCATTTTATTATGTAGCTTAATTTGTTAACCAGAATTCCAGTACTCTAGCGTTATTGTACGGATACATTTGCTAAAAATGAGACTAACCTTTTTATATGGAAATTTGAAAAATAAAATAAAATAAAAGATAGAACAAAACAAATTTCATCAGCTGGCTTCAATCCACCAGCTCATTCTTCATTGTAAAAAAAAAAAAGAGTTTTGGTGGGGAAGAAAACCAGCTCATTATTATTATAAGTATTTAAGGCGGGAGTAATTCTAATTTACTCATATTGGAAAGTAAATATCTAATAAGGATGTGTTGAATAAAAGTATGGTAATTTTTTGAGTTTTAATTTTCATATATACCTTACTTTTAAGAGATATATTGACCGAGTCCTAACTTAATTAACATTATTATTGTTCTGATAATTTAAAATTAGTGATTTGAACTTATACTATATAAACTACGCATTGTGGGCTCAGCTTAGGGAAGAATTGTATATAGATGTATAAGTAGTGATGCTGAGAAAAAAGGTTTGAGGAGCTGTAAGTAGGGAGAAAAGCAAGAATTATAACTTCACATGATATTCCATGCACCTTTTCTCCATCGTCTTTTTCTAAAGGCAACTGGATCCTGAATCCCTTAAATAATAGTAAATTGGATATATATATATATATATGCGTGGGTTGAGACTTTGTGGGTAAGCCTACCTTAACTATAAACTGGAGGGAGAAAAGGAAAAAAGAATCTAATCTAAGGAATAATTGGTGACTAGTATCTATCGAAAAAAGAGGGTGATTCTTCCGTCTCTCCTTACATTAAAAACAAGGTGCAGGGGAGAAAAGAAAAGTGGATTTGTTTGCTGCTTAATTTCCACAGCTTTGTGTGCAAAGTGACAGTTGTTGTAGGTCCATTGATCGCCCACTCACATTGCACTTTGAAAGCGAGTTTATATAGTTTTAATTGGTCATTCTAATGGAATGTCCATGTGCACGGGTTAATTAATGGAAGATGTTATCATTCTAAAAGCCAAGCATTTCAACTACATACCAAACATGAAAAAAGCCGCTTTTTGGGGTTAAATTTAGAGTTTAACATTAAAAATCTTAAATATAACACAAGTGATCCTTAAATTTAACCATTTTTAATGTGAAAATTATGATAGAAGTGCAAAGGGCAAAGACCTCGAAAATGCCCACTACCAGAAGGTAAAAGTCCGGGTGTTTATTACTTGGAAAAGAATAACTATGGCCCTGAAGTTTAAGCATTGGACAACACCAATTCCAAGTGTGCACTTGCATGCTCTTTATTTGTTGCAGCGGAATCGATTGTGACACCAAAATAGGGACCCATTGATTTGTTTCCTACAAAAATGGTGTTTTATTTTCTAACTCCTTAAATAAAATAAAGTGCTTTTTTTTTCATTTATAAAAAATAACCTATTTTAACTGCACGTGCTGGCAGCTAGCACCAAAATACAGTAAAACCGTGGTGGTGCAAGCCAGTAGGAAGAAAAAGAAATTCCATCCCAAGACTCTCATTCCAGTTCATCAGTGGGCCTTCATGTACCCAAAAATTGCAGCAATTCCAAATGATTGAAGGCTTATATTAGAAAACAAAATTTTACAAGTACACTGCAAATCTTTCGAGTCTGTCTATTTTTTGGTATGTTGATTGAACAGTCAAAATTGGTCATCATCAAGATTGATACACAATTTTATAAATTCGTAACTAATACATTTCCCACTTGTTTGAAATATATATTATATAATTATTATTGGCAAATCATTCTCAAACCGTTGCCACCAGATTGTAGTTAGGAAACTGACAGAATTAAATGTATATAATAAATTGCTTTGGATTGTCTGAGCGCATCCGTGTAATATTTATTATTTTCTTTGTTAATTTGTTGTGTATATGAAACCAATAAAATCTAAGGCCAAATTCTTCTATGTATTTGCATTGCTGTTTACCAATCGTATCATGAACTTCTAATAACCAACTTGATTTTCCTTTTGTTCAATTGTGTCGCTCATGCCATGAAAAAGGTAACAAAAGAACACAGTTACATTTGTTTGAAGCGAGGATAAGAGACAAGGGTGACAATAAAATCTGATTTCTTTTAATGTCTGAAGTCATCACTTACACACACAACACAAAAAAAGTCATGTCATCATGTTCTTGGTCATAGTTGAGCTGAAGGAATATTTATGCAGTTGTAAGGTGAAAATGGTGTAAAAGAAAGGACATGTATTAGAGACAAATTTTGGGATTCCTTACTTTCGCCTTCATTTTTAGTACTTTGGTTTTTTATTTTTTAAATTAATAATTTTTTTAAGTTGAAATTTATACACGTCATTTGACGTTCACTTTGTAGAAAATTAATTTTTTTTAAAGTTATACAAATATCAAGAAAATAAAAAGAAAACCATCCACATCAATAATCAACTATCATTTTAATGTTATTAAAATTTTTAATAGTTTTCTTTTTTTTTTAAAAGCATTTGATTAAATTTTAATATTTAATAACCAAAGTAAAAAAATAAAGCTAAACAACAAAATAATCAATTCTAAGTGTTAAAAATATCATTACTCGTTTAGAAAATTATATTTTTACATTTTTTTGGTACATTATATTTTCCCATAATTTGGAACATTGATATGAGCAAAAGAAGACGTGTTAACTTGAATGCAAGATTTTGGATTCCAAACGAATTGTCCGAGAAAATAACAACCAACTCGAGTCTATAAATATTCATTTATCAGAGAAATCAAAGTAAAAATAAAAAATTGAATATTAATTTAGTTATTATAATAATTAGAGATCGTAGATTCAAATGTATATATTTTCTAATTTAAAGTTTTAAGAGTTTATGAGTTGTATAAAAATGTTAAATTACAATTTATTAATGGGTCAAATCAAAATTTTAATAATTGAGGGTAGGGATGAGATTACTAGGAATTGAAATCAAGCTCTCGTGTCACAATATAAATGTTCTTGTCACTAATTCAAAAGCTTATTTGCATCTAACCAAAATTGTTTATTGTTGATATATTTTTTTATTTTCTTAAATAAAGTCTGATGGCTAAAAAATGAAATGAAATCTCAATTGAAAATTGAAATTAATCATTTTTGGCCGAAAGTATATAATCAAGTTTGAAATTGAGTAAGAAAAGTAGGTTAACTTTATCAAACGAATTTTAAAAAAAAAAAAAGAAGAAGAAGGATTTTCAATATAAAAATTAACCCATCTTGAATCAAATTTGAAGTCATAAGTTGGAATTGGAGACATGGGTGAGAAGACATTTTATATCAATAGAGTATAGCAGTAGCAAGTGATAAATATCCCTGAAGTATATATTAAAGCAGAAAACTATTCTTTAAAGAAAAAAATATGAAGTAAAAAGTACTCAAACAAACAAAGAAAAAACACCGAGAGTTATCAGATATAAACAAAATAAATGTAAGCTAGGCATGCAAAGTGTGCGTGATTAAATATTCCATATAGCATGGACCATCAACTTCAAATTCGTTTGCCACAAAGGTACTTACTTGCTTGTGATGACCCAGATTAATTCCAACAATACATTAATATGGAAATTACATGATAGTAAAATGAAAATCCCATCTCAAAATTGGCAAATTTCATACAAGACTGGGGTACAAAACTGTAAATTAAATTCTCAAAACAACCACCACTTTCGTTTATCCTTGTTACACTCCACAGGGGAAAGGAATGATTAGAAATATCATACATTATTATTGTTATTAGGACTAGTACCACAAATAATAGCAGATTGGACTTGTATTACAAGTATTTCATTAAATTCCAAGTTAGAAATAGGAGAATCTTATCTTTACGGGTATTAGTATATGTATGTATGTATTTGAAAAATTGGAAATTAAGAGGGCGGGGATGGTGCTGAGTGGAGAGGGGCGAGGGAGTCGATGATGCATGACACGGAAGTGAACAACTATTTATTGATAAGACTAAGGGTGAGTTTGGATGGGCGTATATTTACCTGTGATTAGTGTAAAAACAGCGATGACGATGAGATTAGACACTATAGCGATATTATAACGGAAACAAAAATAAACTCAATGCACTGCACCCGATTGCCCATCCAAACTCACCCTAAGATGGAGGAGGCATTGGCTCCATCTGAGCTGAGCTGAGCTGAACAGCAACCACGTGAAGCATCCACAGCTGGTGACCCCATCTCGATACTCCGTATCTTAAGTGGGCCCCACACCTATTCCCCTTCCAAGGGGGTTCTAAGGGAAGGGGGCACCCCGCACCATAACCCTCTCCCTCTCAGCACCACCTGTATTCCCACTTCTCGCACGTGAACGGGCACGTGTCCCCCTTCTGGCCCCCACCTCACGCCACCCTTTCGTCTTATAATTTAGAACCTCCATGTATCTCATATACTAGACACATCAACGGGCAACCTATAATCAGACTCCATAGGTTATAATTTATTTTCTTCTACACAAACTCAGACGCTTCTTCATCAACCCCGCCTCCTCCCTCCCTTTTCCTTGAAACCCACCATTTCTATCTCTCTACTTAACGTGTAGAAAAGAAAAAAAAAAATGGCAAACAGAAAATACATGCGCATGTGTTATCTGGGCTTAGTTAACTCTGCCACCAAAGATTTTGTTCCTTTTCTCATCATCTCCGCCGGCTTCCCTTCACTTTCCTCCCTTCAACTCCTTGTATCTTTTTCTTTCGCTATCTTCATTTCATTTTCTAAGAAACTATATTACTGCGGCAGCCAAACAAGCGAAGCAACATTAATTGTTTTTGATTGGCAACTAACTTTTCTACATTCGCTTTTGTGATTATTTTACTGTGGATGACCTTGGACCCCACGGCTCTCCTCTGGATGACGTCAACCAGGTCGACCCCACGACGTTAAGCCGCTTCTCTCGATTCGGCTGCACAGGAGCTCAGCCGCGTTGCTGTCATGCACGGCTTCTCAGGACGTAGTCAACTTGTAAAAGCAGCTACGGTCAATTCGGCTTCACCGTGTCAGCAGGGAACGGCCATTCTAAAACGGACAGGCTCAGACGCAAACGGGGTGGGTCAGAGAGTGGGTCGAAGGAGAAGGGGGTGGATCAGGAGGAAACCACTTATCCTCGAGTGTGGCTCAAGAGAGGTTCGTGGACGTGTGGGGTGGTGAGCTTTGGATAGATGTGTTGAGGAGTACCCTACAGCATGGACTCGCACCAAAATCATGGACGGATTACTTGTACCTTTCTGTTGGTGGAACGTGTCAAATGCTGAATTAGTGGCCAAGCTTTCAATCATGGTCCACAAATTAGCAATGTCCACGAACTCGACGTCGTTACAGTTAATTTCTTAACTTTCTGCATGATCGTTTCTCTTCTCGCAGTCCTTTCCATTTGTAAAACAATTAACTCCAAAGAGTTTAGGTTTTTTCCAGGTCAAATTATTTCTTTAATGTCTTCAAAGTCTGGGGTGGCATGGATTTGTCTGGCTTTAAATTTTCTGTTTGTTTTTGCATATGAAATACATTTGTCTTGTCATAGCTCTTGACACATCACAGAAATTAGGATTTAGCAGCTCATATTTTTTGCTTTTACTTAAAAAAAACCGTTGACATGCATTTGTATGCCGACGGGTTGGGGTACGTTTTTATACTGTATTGGACTTTTATACATATATCTGGCGAACAGGGAAGGGTGAACTTTTGACATGCTCAGAAGAACAAACTCAGAGATGTTTCATGCTGTTCTTGGGCGGTTTAGGACAATTTGGAATAATCACCAGAGCTAGAATTCTCTTGAGCCAGCTCCACAAAGGGTATATATCTCGCTGTCTTTGTCTTTGAGCATTATTTATGTAAAGACTTTAATAACTGTGTATAAAATGGTTTCTGGTTGGTTCTAGATTGCGATGCGAGACTTCTCTAATTTTCCTAGTACCAGTTATTGTCAAAACCTAAAAGGCAAGTATCATTCATGACTAACTAAGTGGCAAAGGGTCCATTTTCAGCCTTTCAATCCCATTTCAAACGGCTGTCTGTGTCTAAAAGCTGGAAACTGCAGTGTTGTGATTGTCGTTTTTTTCCGCCTCTAAACGTGGTGTTTCTCTCTTTCATTTCTTTTTCTTTAAACCACTGTAGGTGAGGTGGATCAGGGTACTGTATTCCAATTTCTCGACTTTTACCAGGGACCAGAGTATCTGATTTCACTGCATGAACAACCAGCTAGCCAAAAATTCGACTATGTTGAAGGCTTCGTATTGTAGATGAAGGTCTCATCAACAATTGGAGGTCATCCTTCTTTCCCCTCACAACCCTGTCAAAATTTCTTCTCTTGAGCCTAATGGAGCGTTTTGGTATTGCTTGGAGATCGCCAAGAACTACCATGAATCTACTGCTTCTACCATCGGACCAGGTACATATATTAATACTGCACACAGACACAGCTCTCATTAATTTATATGGATTACTTTCTATACAATCCAAAGTCAATGGATTTGTAAATCCAAAGTCCTAGATTTATGTATTGATGAGATTATTAAATACACACATCTATCTCTGGTAGTAAATATTTTACGAAGACTAACTTAAAAAATAATATAATATTGTAACCAAATAATAAGTAATGCAATACATATGCAAGATCTTGTGTAATCTAATCCTAATTAAGATTGATGAACATTACTTTATAATTGTATAATATTATATTTTTAGATATTAACAAAGCTGAGCCTTCCAGTCTATGACTCACCAAATTATTCTCCTCCTAATTAATCTCTTTCTCCGGAGGTAATTGAATATTAATTGATTGCAGTTAAACTTATCCTGACAAAAGCAACTGTTTTGGTTTGGTGGCAGCCTTTTTCTTTTTGTTACTCCTCTTTGGGGAAGGTTTTTTGTTTTGGTACTTCGGGTAATCTTTTAATGTTTTAAAACTCGAAGCTTTGGTTGATGACTGAAATGCAGGAAGTAGAGTCGTTGTTGAAGAAATTAAATTTCATACGGCATCCGTCTTTACAACTGATATGCCGTATGTGGATTTCTTGGACCGGGTCCATAAAGCGGAGTTGAAGCTCCGATCTAAAGGTTTATGGAGGTTCCCCACCCATGGCTAAACCTCTTTGTCCCAAATCAAAGATTGCTGACTTTGACAAGGGAGTCTTCAAGGGTATTTTGGGTAATAAAACAAGTGGACCGATTCTCATCTACCCGATGAACAAAACAAGTAAAAATTCTGGACAATGCTCTCCTTATCAAATGTCATTCCTCATGTCCCTTTATACACCCACATCCACTCCATGCATGAAACATGCTATATAATAATTATCTTCGGTTCTTAATTCTTATGACCCCATGCTCACCACCACCATAGCTTAGACATGGCGCTATATAAACTTTCACATACAATGAAGCTATACAAATTTAAGGGTTTTTAGCTACCCTGATATTAGAACCACCTATATAGTGCAAAAAATGGGGATGAGTAATTCCACTGGCCTCGAACTTTTCACTTTAGAGTATTTGTAGGAACCATCATCCTCACCCATAATTCACAAACACTCAAGTTCACATTTTCTGAAAAGGAGAGGCATCTACTTCATTAGGTAACTCCGTGGTTCCACTTCCACATGTTGAAAGTAGAATAGAAGATGATGAAAGAGGAGGTGGGTGGTGTGGTTGAAAAACAAAAAACAAAAAAATCAGTAGAACCATGAGTAATTCAATAATGGTGGTCCCGACGAAAGATGATGACACATTAGGAGTGGTGAATTGAGAAAGGAAAACACGTGGGGGAACATGCAGATGCTCCCAGTCCCAACGCCAACAGATGAAAGGCAGAGCCAGGTAGGAAAATTGAACACTTTAGCTCTTTTGTTGACCCCAACAAATCGACGGTAATGAAGATGATGATCCAAGCGGGAAGATTCTCGTGTCAGAAGATCATCTCCGGGGAGCCACTGATGGGAACTATCCATGTCTTTGTTAGAAGGTAGTTCCAGAAACATGGCCGTTAGTACAGGTTAACGACCAATCACCCCGCCATGCCTGGGTCCCTTGATTCCTTAAAACCATCAAATCTCAACTACCATTTCCTCATGCACACACATAATGTCTAACCAAAACATCTTTTTTTACCATGCAAAAAAAAAAAGAAGAAGGGTTTTGCTGCAATTGGGCTCATGCGTGCATGTTATTGTAATATGGTGCAGATGGGACCATAGGAGCTCCGCGGTTACGCCGGATGAGGATGTGTTTACCTGGTGGCATTGCTAAGATCAGCCTTGGATAATGGGGAGGAAACCCATAGCCTGGAGTACCTAACCAATCAGAACCGTCAGATTCTCAGATTCTGTGATGAAGCTGGGATCACAGTGAAGCAGTATTTACCCTCATTACACGACACATCAAGAGTGGGGGACCACTAGAAATAAGTGGGATCGGTTCTATCGATTGAAAATGGAATTTGACCCTAGGCACATTTTGGCTTCAGGCCAACAGATTTTCACACCCACCAATATGGCTTCATGGCAATGACCACTGCTTTTTCAAAACTAAGCTAGAAACAGATCATATTAACGTACTACTGGACTAGGAATATCCTTGTTCTTGTTGTACTGTAGATAAAGAATGGCGTCACAGGGACAAGGAGGAAAATTAATGGATGATATTAAGGTTAACAAATTAGAAAAAGGTGATGAGGAGAGAGAGGGAATAGTTGGTGCAGTTGAGAAGTTGCTTTCTCGGGAGGAATTTGATGCAGACAGTGGAAAGAGGAGGATCCATCCGTATCTATTTGCAGGGCACATGTGATGTTATTGTAATATAGCAGTGCTCGTGATCCCGACCGCCCCAACTGATAGCCTTCTGCATCTTGTCTGCAGCTTCTTCACACTGCTGGTTCCAGTTCCATATCCAGCATGGATTGGCGATTTGCTGTTTTTTACCCTTCTCTTTTACACCTGTAAATATAGAACTAGCTCTATATATGCAGTTCATAAGTTGAAATGGATGACATAGTCACTACAGAGTAGTGGATGATCTGCAATGTATCTTTGTCTTGGATTCTCCCATTTTTTTTCCTCTACTGCAGGATTCACTTGATTCCGACCCAAGCTTTTGTCGCGTTCCCAGGGCACACTTGCAAGCACAGAGAGGATTGGCAACGTCAAATCAGAAATTAAAAAAAAAAAAAAGCTTTTATGAAGTTGTAAATTCGTAAGACATGACATAATAGAAACGTGCGATGAATACCTCCCTATCATAATCAGTAGGCGGATAATGTGACTTTTAAAATGACTATCACTTTGGTTTTACCCTCCACAGAGACAAAACACAAAAGAAATAGAATAAAGTGGACTGCAGTAGGTTTAAAAGTGTGAAAAGAATATTAAATGGTCTAGCACTGGAATTTTTACCTGTTCAATCAAAAAAGTTTGAGCCATAACATATATGGCTCTCAGCATGATGGCACTAATTTGGATCTCTGCCTCAACTCGTTGCAAATTTCTTAAGGCGAGTGAATATATCGTTTTCTTTTCCGTTGAGTTACTTTTAGCTCAGTCACCAATTTAAGTAGTTACTGCCTGCAATGCGCGTCATGTTTTCTTCATCCTAAAGCAAGGATTGTTTAAAGAAATATCCACAAAGTGAATCAGGAGACGCTGGGTAATAGATTTAGCACAAACTTCATCCAAAAATGTTGGATTAAAAAAAGGTTTGGCATATGCTTACTCAATCTCTATCATACATACGTACTTTAATTGTATAGCCTGAACCAGACTTCAAATGTCGCACAATGGTGGAATGGAGAAGTAATATTACACCATGTGGCGGTGATTGGCGAGCTACTGGTGCAATCTCCACACATAGGGTTAAGTTTATAGGTCAAACCACTCAAGATACAAACAGGGTACAACATCAATGACAGAATGACTGCTTTTGGTTGTTAAATCAAACAGGCTTGCAAAACCGGAGCTTGTCAATAATAAGTCTTTCCACGGCCATAGAGCCATTTGGTGTCACTGTCAATAATAGCATAAAACCATCTGCCTTCTTTTCTTTCAGAATGTTGCACACTCACAAATACCAGAAAACGAAACAGAGCTAGTTACTATCCAAATAATTGACAGAAATATTGAGCCGACCCAATGCTAACAGGGACCATGAAGCACACAGATCACCGATGCCAAACACCTGGATACCACTCATATATCTTTGGTTTACTTCACAAACAAAAGTCGTGTGAAAAATATTGTGCCAAACAACTAGGTGAATTCTGATTAAATTTGAGAGGCTAAGTTAGGGTTAAAGGATTGAAGGCGATACCGTGTAGAGATAGAGAAGATAAAGCAGGATCAAACGGCGGTTGAAGGCGGCAGCATCAACTCCGACGTTTTTCATCGGAACTAGGTCCAAACCCAACTCAGCGTCCTACAGGGCCTGAACTTTAAAGATAAATCTAAACCCAACTGAGACATTCTAATTTGTAAATTTGTCATCACTGGCCCGTATCTAGGGCTGAGTAAGGAAATTCAAAGTCTCGAACTGATTCCAACCATACTACTCGGTTAATTTTTATTTAATTTATTGTATTAGGTTACACCTGTCATGGGCTGGGCTTTAAACAAAATCTAGCCTGGGCCACCTGAAAACAAGCTTAATATTTGCCCAGCTCAGCTTGAAAAACTCGGGTCGTATTAATTTTTTTTTTTTATATAAAAATATAATAAATCAAAACACTAAAAATATTAAAGTAAATATTTTCTAACAAATTGAAAATAAAAAAAAAATATATTTATACTTAAAATACATTAAGATAAGTGCAACTTAATAAGTAGATGCCTCTAAAATAGTAATAAAATTAACAATAAATAAGAGTTATACAATATCAAATAATAACAATAAATAATAGTAACATAATAGTGAAATGAGAGCAAACAAGGAAAACACAACAAAACAACAATGTCTTTTTTTTTTCAAATTCAGTCGGGCTTGACAAAAAAATCTTACCGAAGCCCAACCCTTTTCTAAGTAGGTCATTTTTCCAAGCCTATTTTTTTGTCCAAGCATTCCTACTTTAGACAACCCGACCTATTAACAGATCTAATTTAAGTTATGTTATTATTTAAATATATTTTATATTGACAAGTTAAATAATCATAATTATCTAAATGAAGTTGAATTCTATATTTAAATAAATTATAATTAGTTTAATTTTTATAAATATGAATATTTAAATTATTAAAATATAAAATGTTATAAAACATTAAAAATAAAATTATGAATCAAATGAATAGATAATATTCGGTCTAACAATTTCATTTTTTTACCTAAAGAAAAGATATAAGGAGCCAATCACTTCCCGTCAGTTGGATATGAATGTTAAATTCTTATTTCTTTCATTACATTTTATAGATTAAAGTTAGGACCACGATGTGAGCTAAAAAATTATTCATCCCCCAACCGCAAGTATCAAGTAGGAAACAGACTGGGCACAAGATTTTTACGGGACAGCTTTCAGCTAAGGAGGCATACAATACGAAGTAATATTTAAATCAGTTACTATTTAATTGCGGGCATATTCATTTTAAATAGCCACAAAAAATACCCCATCAGAGTTCAACTTAAATTAATAAAAACACTTAATAAAAATTAAATGTATTTTGATTAAAATGATAAAATTAAAATGTTAATATCACAATTCCGTGCAATCTTTTTCTAAATTTATCAAATATGAAAAAAATATATAAATACCTAAAATAACATCTTGCTTAAAAAAGAAATAGACTTTTGGCATTAATAGGTAAAAACTCGTAACACCAACTAATCAATTATAATAATTTAGACTTAATAATAGATAGAGATAGTAGAGACAGACCATATAGATTTAACACAAAATGAGTTCATGCAGTTATGCGGGCTTTAACTCTCCATAGACATTATCAACAGCATGAGTTAGCCGCACATCAATTACTTCATCATCAACATGCAATAAGTTATACGTTAACGGTCCTCCCATGCACCCCACCATGATTGACAAATGGGGTCTAACATGATTAGGACCAGGTTTATATTGGATTCCCGACTCCCGCTGCTTGAAGAGGCAGCCAATTCAAATTAAATCTATTTTGATTCACAATTTCATACACAGCAACAAAGGCAAATTTAGAAGATACCAAAGCTTAGGGAGGGCCAACCTTTTCCCATTCTCCTGATGAAACCCTCAGTTATAAGATAATAACAGTTCTAAAATATTACACTTATCATCAGGACCACCACTCGTCTCCTGGGGAGACTCCCATTCGAAGTTCTTAACGATGTCATATCATTGGCGGCTGCATTATGCAAAGTGAATCAGTATTTCAGCTTTCACTTGAAAGACAAGATCTAGGAAACAAAAACAATGGCAACACAATAAGAGTTCAACAAACCTTACAGTTGAGCTTGATAAATGAGAGGATGCCTATCATAATGAGAAACATATAGGGACCAGCTACTACAGATATAAACATATGATTTTAGTTGGTCAGCTACACGTTTATTTGTAGGGAAAATATCTACAAAACAGATATAAGGCCTGGTAACCTTACTGTTTTTATACTTTTTAACTCGGTGTCCAATTGTTTCTTATTAACTCTTGCAAGTGCAATCTTTTTCCCCCTGCAGCCTATTCGTTGCATACATGAGAGCAAATGCTTATATCATTATATCATAGCTTCCATTAGTGTTATGTGGATCATGCATTGCTCTAAGGAACAAAAAATAAATAAAGAGACAAAGCTTGACTAACACGAAAACACACACAACTGGAGCACAAACACAGAAAAAATTAAATAAAATCTACCCAGAACGAACAGAACCCATAACGATTTAACCAGGAAGTACAATAACAAACATATAAAGAAGAGTTAGGACAAAAATGTCACGTGGACAGAGACTTACAAAAATTCAGTAATGCCTTGAAGATACATAAGCCAAAGCAAAAAAAGACAACATTTAAATGACCAAAATTTACTGCCTTGTGATACAACATTATCGGTCAACATCACCCAAGACAGATAATAACCAAAAAAAACCTTAAAAATTTGACGCTATGAAGAAATATGCTGAATCTCTCTTAAAATTTTAATTCACTAATATTCATCATGTGACAAACAATTTCTGACACACTCCCTAAACCAGTATTGGTATATAAGACATAGTCCTCCAAGATAGAAACAGAAAATTTTATAATTCTCTAGCTATCACCTCGGAATGAAAAATAGTGAATTATCACATCATCTGCAGGGCTATAATATTAGTGATGTGACTCAGAAAGCCTTCAGCGCCAAAAATCTATGCAATGATTTTGATCAAATCTTAATAGAATCACATCTTGAGTAGAAAAATGAACGATAAAAATGAAAACAGCACAGCAGGAGTGTTAAGATCCAAAGTATAAATAATTTGCTAAAGAACTACAATTAACAAATAATAATGATAAAGTAGACATATCCATCATTTAATTATGTTGACATCCAATGAAAGCAACGGCCGTACACTATTTCATTGACACATTAGAGGACCTTCCAATCATCCAATATGCCAGTTCTTCAAATCTATTACCAGAATCAGATTTTTGTTTACAAAAATCTATTGTCGGTTCATAAAGATGAGATCATAAGAGGGTGACAGACGGTGACAGGAAACTCAAAGCAATATGTCAGGAAGCACTGCATTTATGGTTACAAGCAAATTTCCCAAAAACATCATTACCAGTCAACTGGTAACATCATACCAATTTCAAGCAGCAAGAAGCAAGATTAGAAAGACTAGCTGTTTAAAACTTAAGTGCGGTTAGCAACAAGGGATACAACAATATAACTATACAAAATCACGAGTGGTATAAACATACCTAAACAAATATGTCCATTGCTATAAATGTGAGGATGTAGAGGAGCCGGAGGGATGAAAATCACCTGATCATCAACAAAAGAATATCATAATCATCATAAAATACAACAGCAATCGTGAAGTCAAATAAATGATTCCGTTCAAATTCAATTGTCAGTCTCACTTTATCTTTCCAATTTCACACTTTACTCGACAAAACAAAAAGGGAAAGCAAAGAGAAAGGATGATACCTGGGTGCCTCCATAGGGTAATGCTCAGGAAAATCAACTTGAAGCTGATAAGTTTCATTGCATAAATCGTTCCAGGGGCTCCGTTGACTTCGATTATCCATCTTTCCACAAAAAACACAACAAATTAGAGACTAAATTCCCAAATTAATCCCGATAAAAAAGAAAAGAGATTAATTGAAAGTGAACAAAACCTTTGGAGATTATCAGTTACTTTGTGCTTAAATCCGGCAGGTGGATTAACTTGCCACTCCACTAACTCTTTCTAAGTCTATTACATGCGATCTTGCTTAAAGCCTACGCAAAAAGCATCTCCAAAAATATATAGTCACAAAATCAACAAATATAAAAAAACAAATAAGGAGAAGTAATCCGACAGACGCAACCCAAAATTGTGGACAAATAAATAACGAAATTAAATCGGAAAAACAAAGAGACATACAAACCTTGCGTGAATGAGTGGAGGAGCTAGTCATGGCTTCCGTGCGAGAGAGCGAGGAAAAAGAAAAGGAGAGACAAAGACGGTGCCGTCTGTTCAATTTTATATACTTTGAGAAGGGAAAAATCTGTACTAAAATACGGTACTGATTTTTTTTTTTAATATTTGGAGAGAAATAAATG
>NC_053441.1:18221328-18306981 GCF_007990345.1 Gossypium hirsutum
CGGCGACTTCATTTAAAAAGAGGAAAAAAAAAAAAGGGAATGGGTAAACGTGTGGCCCACAAATATATCTCGTTGTGGGCCAATGTCCGGAAAAATTTTATTTTCTTATATATATCTTTTGATTCTTATCCGACGGTTCAAAAATACCCCGCAGCTCGTGGCTAGGAGCATAAATTTAACACGACACAAAGCCTTAAAAACGGCTCCGTTTCCGCCACGTCAGATATTAGAAAAAATGAAAAAAAGGGAAAATCAAGAAAGAAAGCCGCTTCAATTCCGCATCGTTAAAGGGAGCGTTGTTCATTTTTTTTTTCCTGCTGTTTTCATTTCTCTCTCTCTCTCGCTCGCTCGCTCGCTCCAAAGAGTTGGTTCTTTTCCAATCGAGAAAGAATGGAAAATTTGAAGGACGCCGGGATCCGTGTCTCTCGATCGCAGCGACTAATGCAATTCGCCGCGTCTTCTTCATAGTCTCTTCGCGCCTAATCTCCCCCCGCCCTCTGCTATCCACGGATTTCTCTTCTTCATCATTCCCTTCTTTTCACACTGTAATTTTATTTTTCCCTTTTATATATATTTTCCATCTTCTTATCTGCATTTCTCTTTTACGAATCGAGATTCCTTCTCTTTTTTTCTTTTGCGGTTAACAGATTTATAGAATCTTTTTATAATGTGTGTTTTTTTTTTTGGTCTACATTGACTCTCTCTCTCTCTCTCTCTCTCTCTCTCTCTCTCTCTCTCTCTCTCTCTCTCGTTTTTGATGTAAAATCTGATCGTTTAAATTTTATGTTAATCATATTTTCTGTTGTTTTGTTGAAGATCTCGATTTTTATCCCAGTCATTGCCGTGTGTATATGTAAAAGATGATCATTGATCGATTCATTTTTCTTTTATTCCTTTGTGATGAGATTTGATCATTGAAGCCTTCGTTGTGTGCCTTTCAGGCTTTTATAATGGAATTCATGGAGAATTAGAGGCATTGCATTAGGAGGACGACTTTTAGCTACTGGTGTGGTTTTTGGATTTGGAAATATTTTAACAATGTCCTCGAAAGGTGAACATCAAACAGTGCCGCTGTCGGTTTTACTAAAACGAGAATCGGAAAGCGAAAAGATCGAAAATCCGGAGATTTTACACGGACAAGCGAGCCAGAGCAAGAAAGGTGAAGACTTTACGTTGCTTAAAACTGAATGCCAAAGAGCAATGGGAGATGGCGTCGCCACATTCTCAGTTTTCGGGGTATGAATTTTCCGTCTTTTATACTAGCTATTTAAACGGTAACCACATTCTAAATGCTCGAGCAAAATCGCCAAACTTTACCATAAAACCTTTTTATTTGCGTCTCTAGCATATAAATGTTTAAAAGTTTTGGTCTGTTAGGTACTTTGGTGTTATAATCTGTACAATTTGTTTTGTTCTGCGAAATCTTTTTGCTTTAGGAAATCCTTGGGAAGAAGCTTTTTAAAGTGATGCAGCCTCGATCTTCTTTATTTTTCTACTTTTTCTCTTTATGTAGGTTGGCTTGCTAAATCCTTTCTTTTCTTATAGCTCTTTGATGGACACAACGGGTCTGCTGCTGCTATTTACACTAAAGAGAATCTCCTTAATAATGTCCTAAGTGCTATTCCTGCGGATCTTAATAGAGATGAATGGGTTGCTGCGCTGCCGAGGGCTCTGGTTGCAGGCTTTGTCAAAACAGATAAAGATTTTCAAGCGAAAGGTATGAGTTGTTTTCTTTGCGTAAACATATCCGAGTATATGTTTTATGGGATAACCTTTTGACAGAAAGGGAGTAGTTTGCCAGACAAAATTCTAATTTTATTAGATTTGCACACTTACTTCAGGAGTGGTTGATACTATCACGCAAATTATATCCTATTTCACCACTAACTATTTAATTTTCTCCCTATCATTTTATTATTATTTTTGGTGCTGCTTTATCATTAAGATTCTCCATGGAGAAGACTGTGTTTATATAGAGGAAGAGTTGCAGTTTGGAAGTTTTACTGATTACTTAGGATGTAACTGGGGCGACTGTTTGGTTATGTGCTATATTATGTATGCTTTCTCTTGTATGAAAAAAATGCAGAAAACAGATTTGTAGATGTTTATTTATAGATCAGCTTGTCCCATATTTGTATGATCTTATTACAGTAGATCTTTAATTTATGACTATTTCCCCTCTATTTAGTTAAGATGATTCTACTTAAGCATATAAATTTATGTACTTAAGTATGTAATTTCTTTCACCCATTGATGGGAGAAGAGAAACGTGTAATCAAGTAGTTTTTTTTTCCTTTTAATTTTTAAAATTTGGGTGATAGCTTCTTGGGTTTTCTCTTGCATGTTTAGTAATTTATATGCATGTTATGTTTTTGTTTCCAGCAAAAACATCGGGAACTACTGTGACCTTTGTGATAATAGATGGATGGGTTGTAACAGTTGCATCTGTTGGTGATTCCCGTTGTATATTTGAATCGGGTGAAGGTGGAATATATTACTTGTCAGCTGATCATAGGCTTGAATGCAATGAAGAGGAGTAAGTTATCAACATAGTGTTTACCGGATTTTTGAAGTTTCCCCTACATACCGATGTCATAGTTTCTGTTTTCATCTTGTTAGGAGGGAGCGGATCACTTCAAGTGGTGGTGAGGTTGGTCGGTTAAATACTGGTGGTGGTACACAGGTATCTTCTCTTCCATTACAATTATGCATCTTGATGTTTTTGAGTGTTGTAACAACAATCTTGCTAGATTCTTATCCATTTATTTCCATCAGTGAAACTTAACACCCTCAATATATAAATTCGGGTGAATGATTGTGCTAACAAATACTTGGAAATACAATGTAGAAGCTAGTTTCAGACTTCAGTTGGCTTCATGGAAAAATTGTACCAAAAGAACTTATATGATAATTGATGTGAATTAGAGGATTCCTTAGTAAAACTGGCTAATTGTAGCTGTAACAAATGTAATTGGCAACATTTTTCCCCATATCTGTCTCGTTTTGATGCAGGCTTAAAAACATGATATTGATATGCTGATAAATTGGTTCTTCGTAGAGTATTTCAGTATCTGCTGTCAAGTACAAAAACTTATTTGATTAATTGTATGGATCGAAGTGGGCAACTTAATGGTAACATTGTTTTGTAGATTGGTCCTTTGAGATGTTGGCCCGGAGGCTTGTGTCTGTCACGTTCTATTGGTGATATGGATGTTGGGGAGTACATTGTTCCTGTTCCATATGTAAAACAAGTAAAGGTTTGTATTTCATAGTCTAACTGAATATCGTTTGATATCTGTAATTAGCCTGTCTGCAACTTTTATTTAACTTCTGTGCTCAAATAGTGTTTTCTGTACATTTCCTTTCAGAGCACCTTGTTAAATTAATTGTTAAATTAACTAGTCCTTATGGATAAGGACCTTGTTATATACTTGGCTAGAAATGGACATCATTGAACTTAGGACAAATATCTTCTCTGAACTCATGATACCTTAAGCCTGAAGGACGTAGTTGAGCCATTAATTTCATATCGTCATGTGTTCTATACTCGCACATTGAAGTGCTTTGGCCTTCACTTTTTTTTTTTTTACTTTTCATTGAAAAGGTGCTAGCTGTTTCACCATCCTGGCTTCCTAATACCCATCTCCTCAATTAGAAAATGTTCTCAATTGTTAGTTATTAGTAGTTTATTTTTACCTACTTGTTTATTTTCTGCAGTTGTCTACAGCTGGTGGTCGGTTAATCATCTCTAGTGATGGTGTTTGGGATGTGTTATCAGCTGAAGTAGCTCTCGATTGCTGTCGAGGGATGTCACCAGATGCTGCAGCTGCACAGATTGTGAAAGTATGCTCCTCAATTACTTTTGTCTAAAAATTTGACTTGTCCAAGGGCTAAGCTTCCCATGCACCTTGGTAAACCTGACCTGATTTGAATTGGGCCTTTTTAAAGCTTGGACAATGTTCTTTTTAAAGCTTGGGCTTGGCCTGGGATTTTTTATTAATAAAATATTTTAAAATAATTTTAATTGTAAATTTATTTTAAAAATGATAAACCAAAATCTTACTTGTGGCTTGATGGGTTGGGCTGGTCCTTGTGCAAGGATTTTAGATGTCCATGCAAGTCCAACCCATGCACACATCTAGTCTACATTATGCTCCCGGGAGCACTACTCCCACCTTTTTTTCCTTTTGGCCAATTCGCTATGCCCTTCTGGCTTTGCGATATGTTAGTGACCGCTGCCTTTCTTCATTGCTTCTGACTCCTTGGTCTGACAAGCAGGAAGCTGTACATACAAAGGGTCTTAGAGATGATACAACCTGCATTGTTGTTGATATCTTACCACTAGAGAAGCCATCTGCTCCTTTGCCACCACCAAAGAAGGCTGTAAAAGGTAAGTTGAAGGCCATGTTTCGCAAGAAGCATTCTGAGGCATCTTCTCAGTCTGATAAAGAATACATGGAGCCAGATGTGGTGGAAGAACTATTTGAGGAGGGATCTGCTATGCTTTCAGAAAGGTTTGTGCTTTTGATAATAATTTATTCATTTAAACATGAAGTTTTTACTTCAAGTGTCAGATTAACATCTGGCTTGCACGTACTTCTATTCTTTCTATCAGCTGTGTGGGTCATAGCTTGCTATGAATGAGGAGACGAAAAAGTAGTTTGTAGTTTTATCTTATTAGGAACCGTTCTGTTGAATGCAGGTTTGCTACAAAATATCCACTGTGCAACATGTTTAAGCTGTTCACATGTGCAGTCTGTCAATTAGAGATGAAACCTGGAGAGGGTATTTCAATTCATGCTGGGACATCTAATTCAGTAAAGTTGCGTCCATGGGATGGTCCTTTCCTTTGCTCTACTTGCCAGGAGAAGAAAGAAGCCATGGAAGGGAAAAGACCATCAGGAAGTAATAACAAAGCTCTCCTATATCGTCTCCCCCCTTTGCAAATTTATGGTACTAAAAGATCCTTTAATATCCTTTTCTTGTTTTCTCTGTTTTCAGGTAGACATGGTAGTGACAGCGATTAGCTAGACCCCCCAAATTACTGCAGCATTTTATGGGCGCTAACAATTGTTTCAGAGGTGGTCGTAAATGGGAAAGATATCACAATCATATACTATAGTAATTTCCTTCAATTTCTTATTGGGGGGTCATGGAGCATTCTGGTCCACTTTCAACTGAGGGTTCATTTCCATCTATACTCAAGCCAGAAGAACAAAGTTCAGATATGTGTTTAGATTTTTTTTTCTGGGTTCCAAGTAAGTAAGTCGAGTGAAAATGGAAAAAGAAAAAAAATTAAAAAAAGAGAGAAGATATGCTTCATAGGTAATTCCATTTTTCCATCGATGTCCATCCCATTGTATACCAGTCGCTCCAGTTCATAAAACTAACATTAAATGATAGTGGGATTGAAGTGTAATGCTTATAATATATAGGGAATTTGTCAGAAGTTAGGAAAAGCTTTGCATGATTAGTTTGCTGAATGAAATTTGTTCATGTTGTTATTTGTTCCTTCCTTCGACAAGTGGGAAGTTAAATCTTTGGAATGGAAATTTTTATCAATTCTATTATTTCTTAAGAAATGTAATGTAATGTAATGCAATGCATTGTATTATTTATTTGTTTCAATATTATTTTCTACTGTTTTGATAAATTCATTTTAATCAGCTCGGCCTGTGGTTGGTTGATCTTTTAGCCGTAAATACACGTATGCTTAGTCTGTGTATATGGCTTTGATCTTTTATGATAACGATACCTAATAGCTGGATCCTGCCTTGTCTGAGGATAGATATGTCGAAAACTGGAATTGTTCGTGTATCCCAGTTGGGGCCAGCTTTGCTGTAGGGGCGAGTAGAAGAAAATGCTTGGCTGGAGGGTGTTTGGCTTTAGTCAACATACATGTGAAACTCGCTTTCAAGTTCCTTAGATGGGCAAGTTTCCTACATCTTCCCTCATTATTCACGGTATTAGAGATCAAAAACTAAATATAAGCAATAGAATTTTCTAACATGAGATATATAACATTTCTTAGAAGGTAGAGAGTGGGGGATTGTTGGGTTTTCTTGTCCTTAGTTAACTATTAGAGAAAGTGTGGAAGGTATTGAGTGGACAGAGGCAAAGGCAGAAAAAGAACCGACCCAAGGAATAAAGATAAAGGATCTTAATTATATGGGTTTTGAACGTGAAATATTTGTTTTATGCCCTGTTTTGTTCACAACCTTCCCTTCTTATCTTTATAGAAATCGAATAAGATTATTATTATTTTGAGTGGCTCAAGTGGCAAAGATGAGTCTGTCAGTCCAAAATAATGCCTCCATGATTAAGATGTTGACCTTAACTAAATGAACAAAAATTCCCTCATGGGCTACTGATCTTGGAAGGACCATCTTTGTACACGTGCGTCTGGGTCTACAACCATCTCACCTAACTGTGGAAGTCTCTGCGTGTAATCGGACGCTTCAAACTAGCTGTCACGAGACCAAGCGCAGACATATCTGCACATGGTTTTCCTTTCTTCTTAAATTGACTGATGAATGAAAACTTTTGCCCCCAACAATGCCTGCTTTGCTTTGCAATTAAGCCTCAAGTCTTTCACCGTAGACTTAATGATCATCTAACGTTTAATGGTGGGGTAGTCATCTCTGCACCTACAATTTAAACCATTTGCATTTATACGGATCTAGGCCGTACTCTCTTTCTAAATTCTTAAAACAAATTAATTTAATTTTCAACTGCACAACATGTTTATTATGATGGATCACGACGCTATTCTCATCTCTTTTTCAATAAACCCAAAATAATAATTATCAAAATCAGCTTACAACTATTGAAGGTGGCATGTCAAATCGTGTCCTTTCAAAGAGAAATTTTGTATAAATGCATTTGAATTTATTAAGAAAGGGAGGACAGAAGAATGTGTATGTTGAAGTTGAACCATGCAAGCACTAAATATGAACCCTCAGCTCAGACCTCTTGATGACATCATTTCCAAGTCAAGGTGACAGATGAGCGTTGTTGAAACCTCGTTTTACACGCACAAAAAAAAAACAATATGGTAGAAAGAAATCTTAAGAAACATACATACTACTACTCTTTTTTTTCCCCCCACGGTTAACTTGCGTGCAAAAAGAGAGGATAGGTTATTCCCGTAAAAATGAAAGGATGATAGTGTCTGGTTATTATATTCAAATCTCAACTTTCTAAGATTCCTCTTGGAATGAATGCACATCTTTCTGTGTGTACTGTGTAGTCTCAAGATGATCCACTTTAAACATTTTTTCTTTTTTGCCCTCGCCATTCTTATTGGCAGAACAACTCACATATAGAGAATAATGTTTTTTAAGTTCTTTTTTTGCTTTGCCATACCATCTGCCTGTTGTGGGCAAATTTGGATGTTTGTGATCTAAATTTCTTTGTTGGATTTGACAAGGACCCACCAACCTTTTTTGATTCATAATCTGCTAAATTGTATCGTCTCATCTCCATAGTGCACCAATGGCCACCGCACCACAACCCTTTCTATCTATTGAATAATAATACATAAAAAAGTAACCAAATATATGTCCCATTTATACACCTCTCATTGCCTCCTAATCTCTTTATCCCCCCCCCCCACACACACAACTCCATCTCTCTCTCTCTCTCTCTCTCACACACACACACACACACAAACAAACAAACCATCCCAAGGGAGAAATAGTTCATTTAATTTCAGATACTGAACCAGATATCGTGGAGGTAGCTTAATTACAATCATGAATGGTTACCAGCAGCAAAAAACCACGGAGCAAGTCGTAGACAGAAAGCATGGAGAAGGCAAGTTAAAACAAGAACCAAAAGAAGGGTCAGCAGATAAGCAATCTCCTCCTGCTTCACCTCCTTCAGCAGCTTCCTCTCCTTCCCATGAATTCTCCTTCACAGTTGTCTCTCTCCACTCTTCGTCTAACTGTGTCCCTGGTAAAACCAAAACCCCACCTTCAATGGCCATCGATTTGTCTCCTGCAGATGACATTTTCTTTCATGGTCATTTGCTCCCTCTCCACCTCCTTTCCCACCTTCCAGTCTCTCCACGTTGCTCTACAAATTCATTGGATGGCTTCAACGGTCCCGTAACAGATGAACCAAAACCTGATAAACCCAACACCGGTTGCAAAAGCAAAAGCGACAGCAATATCAGAAGCAGCAACAAGAACCATGGCAAAGTCGGGAATCGTCCTCAAAGCTACAACATCGAAGCCAACGGAAGGCCAAAGTCCAAGTCTTTCACGTTGTTCGGGTTAACAAGGTGGCACCACAAAGGGCGTGGCGTTAGAGAAACAGAAGAGAAAGAGAAGCACAAGACAAAGATGAGATTCGACTTGAGACATGTTTTGAAGAGGTACGTGAGGATGGTTCGGCCATTGTTGTTTTTCAGAGGAAGGAGAGATAACTGGCATCTCCAGAGGCAATCTCACTCGTTTTCAGGCAATTTAAGTTGGAAGAACAAAGAGAAAGAGTTGAGAGCAAGGAAAGGAAGAGGAGAGTATTATTCAGCTCCGGCTTCAATGAGGACATCGCCTACAAACAGTGGTCTTCTTGTTGCAACCACAGGTTTCCCTTCTTCAACCAGTGACAGCACCATGGAAGAGTTGCAGGCTGCAATTCAAGCTGCAATTGCTCATTGCAAGAATTCCATTCAAGGGGAAGACAAATTTAAATGCTAGGCATAATTTTGATTTTCTTCTGTTCATATGTTTATTCAACTTCTATCAATTTATATATATAGTTATATATTATCCTGTGTATAAAATGGTACAATATAAAGGAGTATGAGACGATTGCTTTAATGAATTTCTCCATCTTAAAATGAAAAACTGGTTCTTTTATTGCCTTTTACCTTGCAGAGTATGTCACAGTTTGATGAACAATTAACACAATTTCAACATCAAAAGATTTGAGAATTAAGAAATTAGTTCACATGATTCATTAGTTGCAGTAAATTAATACTTAAAGCTGTTAAATTCCAGTATGTTAAATATGAGATGCCATTTATAACGTATTTTATTTTCTTACTATTGTTTGTTTAGTAGAGCTTTGTTTTAATAATCCCTTAATGAACTCAAACAGTGTGATTAACCTCAGCACAGATCAAAGGTCACAAAATTTTCAGTAAAAAGATTAACAAATCATCATCAAGCCTACCCCCTTTTTTCTTTTTTTTTTTCATCTGGTCATTTTGCTTGAAATTTTTCGTTCTTTAGCATTTTCCCATGATTCAAACACTATAAGAGCCCACAGGAAAAAAGCAAAGTTAGAATCTACTGCAAGTAGAAGGAGGGAAGTAAAGCTAAACAGAAGAGCACAGTAGCTTTTTTAAAATCTTCAGTCCCTACAAGAAAAAAGGCAATCAAAAGGGAACAAAAAACCATTTATGGTCGTAGATACCCTAAAAGATCAAGTGGTATCAATGGTGGGTCTCAAAAAAGAGCTTGGGACACTCATGATGACTTGACAGCTTCAGAATTTCTCCAAAAGTACCAAGCACAACTAATTGCATATGCCTTCATCAGTGTTGGAAGCTAATTCATATCAAAGACATTGATTCATTTTGAGTGCCACAGATCTTAAGATCAAAAACCCATGATCATAATAATGAGGATGATGATAGGTTGTAATGATGGCAGCACTTGTCTGAGTTTCCCCTTTTATCTTTAAGTGTATATATAAACTGCATATCATCACGACAAAGCTACACAGTCTATAAAGGCAACAAGATCTGCCATGCTCAAGATACTCATTTTTTTTAAGTATGTGTGCATGAGTTATACACATGCATGCATTGCTAAAATAAGATAAATAAAAACTAGTATTATTTTATTGGCTGGGATTTTAGATATGGGATGATTATATATCTGAAATCATGGAATTGACCACCTGGGAATTCCCTTTTATCAAACAGCATGAAAAACAAAGAAGCCCCACAAAAAGGTGATGCCTGCAGGGCTCAAGAAATAAATAAATAAACCCCCCATGATTGGAATTCTAAACAATCTTGATGTGAAACAGCCAGCATGTAAAAGTAATGTGCCCTTTTCTGGTCCATGGAATGTGTTAGTTTATTTTTCACTGTACACAAAAACAACAGAATCAGATTGTTTTGCAATGCTTCCTGGATATGGATTGTTTCATTTTAAACTTTTCCAGAAGAAAGTTACTGAAACAAACAATGAACATAAAGCATTTAACTTGAGAATAAAAAAATAGTGGCACAGGGATCTAAAATTCAATAAACATGAAAGATCAGTAAAATAAGAGCAAAGAAGCAACTGATTGAAGGGTACACTTTCCCCATCAATTATAAGGGAAGGGAAAGAGACATTGAGAGGTTGTTGTGGTCATATGATGTCTCTATTTCATTGGACTAACAAGAAAATCCCATGTCTTAGTGAAAATTTTCATGGAAGATTTTCTTTTGACCAAGGAATTATTATTTTTCTTTTCTTTTTCCCCCTTCTTAAACTTGAATATTTCTGAATATCAGAACCAGTTTTTGTCATTGTGTCTGTGTTTTCTCTTGAAGTTTTTCAGAAAGAGAGAAACACAATAGAAGGATTAATAGACAGCTTTCTAACATATAGCAGTTGGAATAGAGTTCCAAAAAACAACAAGGTTAGGGGAATTCAATCATTTGATTAAAAATCTATTAATATAATTGCAAGCCCTGTTCATCAGATAATAACAACTAGCTGACAAACCACTGATTTGGAAAAACTGATCAGTTGAAACATCTGATACCAAAAAAAAAAAAAAAGAAAACCCATAAGCTCACAACAATCCAAAGTTCAATCTGAGTTTCACCATGTTGACATCAAAGTAAAGATCTAGACTAGACTACTTTCCCATCTTAGAAGTTTATGATATAATCGATTGAGTTAAGCTGTCTTGGAATTTATTTCTGTCACCAACCATTCACCAAGAGTGAAAGTTGCATACATTTCTAGGTTATTTCTTTATATTATTGATTGGGCTTTTTAGATTGAATGATGTAGCTGTTTAGACCTCAGGGGACCTAACTGCCTATGGTTGGGTTGACCCAAATAAATACATGCCTTCCGGTTTTTGTTTTTTTGAAATTAAATATAGGGCAAATTCTGTATTAGACCTTGTACTTTGTGTAAATTATAGATTTAGTATATCTACTTTAATTTGATCAATTTTAATCTTTTTAAATTTTGAAATTTTAATCCTATTAAACCTATTTGATTAAATTATGTTATTAGTCTTGTATTATGTGTAAAGTTATAAATTTAGTCCATATTCACTAGTTATATTTTTTGAATTTCAAAATTTTAGTATTAAAGCAAACGATCATCATTAAATTTATTAATTGATTTTTTGTGAGTAATATGGAAAAATAACAAACAGATATAGGATTACACATGCAATAATATGTTTGACACATCAAATTTTAAAAATAATATAACTTACTGAATTTAACAATTATCATTTGGTTAAGAGTAAAATTTTTAATTTCTAAAAGTACAAGGACTACAAATAACCAAATTAAAGTAAAGATAGTAAATCCACACGTCAGAGAATCTAATAGAGAATTTGACATGGCTTTGTTTTTCCTGCAAAATGTGACTGTGACATCTTCCTTAATATTCATACACGTAATAACAGAGCATTTGTTCATGATAAGTACAATGTAATTTTCACATTAATCTCCATATTTACATCATAAACGAAACAGCCAAGATTGGGATGAGTTGGCTTGTGTTAATCCATCATAAAAATTTTAATCTGCCGATTTAAATTAAAATGTAACTCAATTTATTTGTAAGTACAAACACTTAAGAGTAAAATCTAACAAATCTTTAAAAAAAATTGAAAAATTTAAAATGTGAATCTTAATATCAACCTTTCTTTTAGATAAGAAAAATATGAATAGTAATACTTAAGTTCAATATTGTTTGTAGTGATCCTAAACTAAGGGATTGGCTTAAGTTCATTAGAGTTTAGTCAATGGTTGTAGTTGGGTTCTGTTATATGGTTATTCATTCTATCTTCATTCATGCATAGATATGTTTTACGTATGATATTTTGTGTTTATTGGCGTCTGGTCCTAGGAGAAAGACAGAACCAATTACATTACACCTAACTTAAATGCTCTTCTTGCAGACATGTCATAGATTTCTTCTCAACTCTCTCTTTCTCGACATTTCCCGAGTTAGAAAACAGTAAATCACCAAAACAAAAGATCTTCCTCTCTCACTCTTGGCCTTTCTTTCAAGCTTGAAGCTTTCTCTTTCTATTTTTCCCGGGTGTTTTCCTTTTCTATGCTTTTGTTAGTTTTTTGAGAGCCGTAGATTCTCTTTTTATTTAGTTAGTTGTTGCAAGTGGGGATTTTAATTACACTATATCTTCCAGTTACGAATATGCTTTTTAATTAACGTCAACTGTCTGCCTGCCCTTTCTCTTTTTGGCGGTTGGTTTTTTATTTAGTTTGGCTTGGCTGGTCACGTCTCTTCCTTTTTTTCTTTTTCTTTTTTAGCGTTGAATTTGCAACTGAGAAACACGCTATCGAACATAATAGAAAGTGAGTGTTCCTTTCTTTCTCCTGTTTTTATCTTCTTTGGTAGCGTGATTAATGCTTTTCTTGTTTGTTTCTTCCAGCTAGTTTGCATTGACCAATTCCCAAATTTATACATTTTGTTTTCTCTCTCTCTAAGTAGTGCCTTATTTTGTCTTCAGCTAAAAAACCATATGATCGATTGGACCTTTTTAATTATGTACTCAAATTTGAGTGTTTATAATCTGGGTTTTTTGCAGAATTTACAGCTTAACACTTTTATTCAGTAGATTATGGTTGAAATTTCAAGTATTTGAGATTTGGGTGATCCTAGAAATTCATAGAAAGGAGGATGTATGCGGTGGGCAGGCTAGGTAGCTATATCTCCCGCGGTGTGTTTACTTTTTCTGGTCCCTTTCATCCTTTTGGCGGTGCAGTGGATATAATTGTAGTAGAACAACCCGATGGGAGCTTCAAATCATCGCCTTGGTATGTTAAGTTCGGTAAATTTCAAGGGGTTTTAAAGTCAAAGGAAAGGACGGTAAGCATCGCTGTTAATGGCATTGAAGCGAATTTCCACATGTTTCTTGATCATACAGGGGAAGCATATTTTCTCAGGGAGATTGATGTTGAAGAAAGTAAATCTGATGGTGTATCATTTCCTTTTTCTTCCGGGGATGAGCCGTTGTCTGGTAATAGAAAGTCAATGAAGTCCGAGAGTTGCAGCTATGATAATGATAACTCAAACTCAGTGGCTCAGGTTGATCTGGGTAATGGGAAGCTTGTGGGTCGGACTAGTTCCCGGAGGTCACGGATATTTGGGCGTGTTTTTGGAGAAAGGTCTACAAAGGAGGATAGTTACCAGGACGGTGCTGGTGGTACTGGTGTAATGAGATCAGAGTCATTGGAGCGTGCCGAGTTTGCTGCTGAGCTGCTGGAGGTGAAGTGGTCTACCAATCTCACCTCTATCAGATCAAACAATAATGCTTTACGATTTTCTTCTTCAAATGACGCATTGGCCGATAAAGGTTTCAAAGAGGAGATACAGAATGATGCAGAAAACCTGTCTCAGGCTTATGTACATGATAAGGACAAGAGTATTGATTGCCAGACCGTACCGGACAAAACTGATTACTGCAACGAGCAAAATGTCAGCTGTTCTCATACTGGCCTTGAGAACCTAGAATGTTCTGTTGAGGAAGCTAATGTACAAGTGTCTTGTGTAAGCACTGAGCAGCAAATTGTTGAAACCTCCTTGTTAGGTGAAGGTTTTATGGAAGATAAATGCAAAGTAATTGCCAATGTATTAGGAACTATGGATGACCGTAGTGTCAGGAATTTTGATCATGCTGACAATGAGACCGTTGCTGTCTCAGGGATGAGTGTTCCTGATCTGCAAAGTGAATATAAGTTTGAATCGTGTATTGACAAGCGGTTTGATGAAGAAGTGGCTGATAATGAAAACAATGTTGTTTTACCAGGCTGTTGGATTTCCAATAAGGAGAATGTTTCAGATGGTCTTCAAGCTTTTGTTTACTGCAAAACATCAGAGAGCTCAGTAATAACATTGGATTGTTCCAGTCAGCAAACTCATCAAACACTGTGCCTTCCTGACATAGAAAATGGTAAAGCACAAGTTCATGCTGAACCACTGCTTAGAGCGACTGAGCTAGTTCCAGAGGTGAGCTCTCATCGAAAATGTTCTGTTTAATTGCAAGAGACTTTTTAAACAAAATAAGATTTTAAGGGTATGCTTAATTTTGCAACTTATCTAGTAATGCATTACTCTTTTAAAGGCAACAAAACTGCTTTGAACTACATTAGAAATGATATTGAACCTAGGTTTTCTCTTTGAATAGCATTCTCGTGATAGTTGAAAGTCTTGCTGAACTTACTTCAGGTTACAGTTCTCAAGAAAACTGAGGACAAGGAGTTAGATTCTGAAGGGGTATTAACCATGTCAGTTGAAATGGTCGGTGTTGATCCTGTAATTGGTTTGGAGGAAATGAAGTCTCATAGCATTCACATTACTTCCACCATCAGTGATTTAGGTGATGATGTTGAAAATGCGAGAACTATCAAGGATGTTCTCCATCCTTCTTTGGGGTCTGTTGATGATTCTCTGAACTTTTATGGTGATAGTGACCCAAAGAGAAGTGTTCCACCATCAGCGACTTCAGAGGATGAGCAATTCCTTTTCAGTGACCTTGATGAATTCAAACTCCATGAGCCAGATTGTGTAAATAAAGATCTTCATTCCTCAATTTGTACTGAAACTGAAGAAGTAAATGGTTTATGTAATGTGAATAATGAGCCATGTTTCAATCCTCACAATTTTGTTCAGGAGAGTCCATCAACTGATCTGGATTTTTCTGTTGAAAAGGCAGGGATAGTCTCTAATCCTATTAGTATTTCTAGAAATCATAAGGTAGCTGGTGAGAAGAATGGGTGGCAGATTGAATCACTTCCTACTACGTGGCCTATTGTGGCCAAGTTTGATGTAAACAACAATCTTCCTCTAAGCCATTCTCTGGATTCTAGTTGTGAAACCCTGAAGTGGATATCAATCAAGGAAGATGATGAACGGCCATTGGCACATGGAAAGTCAAGTTGTGAGGAGAGTGAGACTTCAAGGAAGCTGGAAAATACTCTTTACAATCCTTGCATTGGTAAAAGAACTTGGTTATCTTTTTCTTTTCGTTTCATTTTTTTTCTTTGTTTGACAGAGTGGTAAAATCCATTGAAGGGGATCCATCAAAAGCCGTAGTCTCCCGTAGCGGAAGCTGGAGGCTTTGGCCTTTTTCTATGAAAAGATCAATATCTAGGAAAGATGTGCTGCTGGCTCCAGCTGATAACAGAGGTTTGGATGCTAAGAATGCTGTAGACGGTGCTGTTGCTAGTGATGATGATAAAAATGTGCTTAAACCCAAGCAGGTGAAGAAGATGATCAGGGCAATCACTCCAACCTCTGAACAGCTGGCATCGTTGAATTTAAAGGATGGGATTAATCATATAACCTTCACATTTTCCACCTCTATGCTAGGGAAGCAGCAGGTCCTTTTTGCTAATTTCTTACTTGAAGTTAAATGTTCCTTCTGAATTCTTATTTAATTTTTGGTTGTTAAGGTCAATTCTGATTTGGCAGTTGTAGTCTGGATGTGCTCACTCAAAATCATGTACGGAACAGGTTGATGCGAGAATCTATTTGTGGAAATGGAACACTCGTATAGTAATCTCAGATGTTGATGGGACAATTACAAGGTAAGGATGTTTCTGAGATTTGCTGATCCAGAACATCATGTTATGCTACTTCATGTTTTAGATTGCGTACTGGTTATTGGTTAAAGTTCATTTGTAAGTCGTTAAGTTCACTTTCTGGTAATTAAATGTCAGTTTTATATGAAAGCCACATGTCACAAATGATATTCAGTACATGCTTCACATTACAATCCATATAAGTTTAATTTGGTAATTATATTACTGGCTTTGTGAGCTTTGGTACTAAAGCTTGTTTGCAGTTGAGTTAGGAGGGGAATCTCCATCCAAATTGAGTCATACCACCAATGGGCTGAGTTTTAGGTTAATTGCCTGAGAAACACACTCATACTAAAGAAAGAAGAAACAATTGATATGGATGCTAGTCTGTTGGTTAGGGTGAAACAACAGAGAACTACTATTTGATCATCTGGTTGTAAGATATACCAGGAAAAAAAAAATCAGATTGCTATCTTTTGATAGCCCCAAGAAAGTGGCCATGATTACTGTCATTTCAGTCACTAGAAATGAACTTGTTAGGAGTTCCATGAGCTTTATTGGTGCCATTTTTCTTTAGTTCTTTGTTTCAGTCGATCCTTTTTATTTGTTATAATAAGCAGCATTAGCATCAACTTTTGGATAACCTAAGTATATTTTGTTTTGTCTTCAAATCTTAATCTTGGCTCAAAATTCATGGATGTCCTTTTCCGAAAATGAGTTCTGCTTGTTTTCGTAGTTCTACTCTTGCAGCCCACCATTATATTGGAGACAGCTAGCATCACATTACCTTGAGTTGCTCTTTGAAATTTTTAATAGGCTTCTCTTTTACCATGGCTATTTCTTATTTTCTGAACTGCTGCTGACTGAGGTTTCTTTTTCGGTCATTTCTGGCATTTATGTTGTTTATACAGATCAGATGTTCTAGGTCAGTTCATGCCTATGGTTGGGATAGATTGGTTACAAACAGGTGTTGCACATTTATTTTCAGCTATTAAGGTTGGTTAGTTTTCATCTTAAATTTTCAGCTCATGATACTTTTTATTCCTTCTTGTGTGCACAATCAGAAAAAAGCCTTTGGTTTGTAAACCATGTAAATTTTATCAAAGGCCCTAGTATACTATCATGGTATTATTTTGGATGGTAGAAAGAAAAAGCCTTTCCAGATTTTGCATATGCGTGAATATGAATAACACTGTTAGCATTCTTCAATGCATCAAAATTCTTCTTCCACATTGCAGGAAAATGGGTATGAGTTGCTTTTTCTGAGTGCACGGGCGATATCCCAGGCGTATATCACTAGACAATTTTTAGTTAACCTCAAACAGGTGAACTGTGCTAGTTTAATGCTTTTCTTATATTGTGCAGTAACATAAGATTCAAGAAGTCAAAAAAAAAAAAATCATGTTTTCTTTGTCCTTTTTCTTTGTTTGGCTTACCACCATTGCTCATAAAAATGGGAAACTGTTTACCAAACATATCTTATTGTTTGTAGGATGGTAAGGGTTTACCAGATGGTCCAATTGTTATTTCCCCAGATGGGCTTTTTCCGTCCCTATATAGAGAAGGTAACTGTCTGCATTTTCGGGACTTAATGAAACAGTTTTCTGGTGGTGCTTTTCATGTGTGAGATATGTGACTGTTGTTTTGGGATTGCTGTCTATATGCTACATATACCATTTTAATTCCCTTCTATTATCTTTTGGGTTTTGTTGCATGAATTATGCATTTAGTAGTCTAGGATATCAGTTATGTTATTCTAAATTACCATTTTAATTTCATAGTCTAATTAGTACATGAAATTAAAATATTTTGTGGCATACGACCATCTAAATTGCCAATCCACTGTAGGATAAGGCAAATAACTCCTTTTATATTCACTTTTATGAAATCCATGAGATATGGTGCATTAGTGATATTTATGACATTTCTTCAATAACTAAGATGAGCAGCCATAGTTTTACCTTTGGAAATAGATGCATGAGACATGCAATTAAAACGTAAAAGTCAAAGTTAAGTTATGTGACACTTTGAGCTACAATAAATATGAAAGCTTGTGTTCCTCTTATGTGCCTTTGCGTAGGAAGTTAAAAGCTTCCTATGCATGGCTACTTTGTAACCCAAATTAAAGGTTAAGTAGTTAAATGATAATGTTTCTGATTTGGTGCATATGCTTTTAACCCTTCAATCATATTGAGTTTTCCATACATCTTTTCTTGTTCGTCTCATTGTCTCCCGCCCCAAAAAATACCCTAAATCATGTTATTTGGACTGACACATCCTATATATTTCTCAGTTATCAGAAGAGCTCCTCATGAATTCAAGATTGCGTGCTTAGAGGTTAGTTCTCTGCTCTTACAAACTTGGTTCTGATTATGGTATCTGATAATGTTATTTTCACCGTTGAATAAATTAATATTATTATTTCCTGCATTTTCAAGTTTTTATACATCTCCCATTGGGTTGCGAGTCAAATCAGTTGGATGGGTTGCATAGTGCATACAGGTCTGAGAGGAATCTACAGTGTTTCAAGGGATGTCTTATTTTATTGGACTTCTCCGCAAAATGAGATTTTAAATTGGTTTAGTTATTATTATTTTTTATATTATTACAACTCTTGAATTAGTTTTTACCTCAACACTTCATTCCTTGTGATCTCAATCTGTCTTAATGTTGTGTCTGAACTTTTAGCTTAAAATTCTTTATGGCTAAAATTAATAAAATTTTAATGCCTTCTCTTCATATCTCTTGACTCGTAGGCTATCAAAGCATTGTTTCCTTTAGACTGCAATCCATTCTATGCTGGCTTTGGGAACAGAGACACTGATGAAATGAGCTATCTTAAGGTCGGAATCCCAAAAGGGAAAATCTTCACTATTAATCCAAAGGTAATCTAAGATTTTCATGCTTAAAGAAAGATGACCAAATGCTTCTAATGTTACTGCACCAAACTTCTCTTCTAACAGTTGCAAGTTTGCAGGGTGAGGTTGTTACAAACCATCATGTTGCCACGAAATCTTACAGTTCCCTTCATGATCTTGTTCATCGCGTGTTTCCACCAATGGCCTCTGAGCAGGTTTTTTTACCTGTTCTTTTCCATTTATAACTCACAATATGGAGTGGGTTTTTCTCCCCCAATTGGAGCCTTTCCATTTGTAAAGATGGTTGAAAATGAGTTTTGTTGTCCTTTTTTCTTGATAAGAAACCCAATCATTCCTTGCTTTCTAGATTTTCCAGCTTTCACCTAGGCGACAACTATAACCCCTGTCTCGCCTTTTTCTGATGATATACTGTTTAAAATCTCTAGTTTTCTTTAATTATTTTTATGGGTTTTCATTTTTTTTATCCTTTATTTCTTTTGATTGCAGGAAGAATTTAACTCATGGAATTTCTGGAAACTGCCGCCACCTCTGATTAATATATGAAGAAGTTAGCTAGAATTATGTTGCTTGAGCAATCGGATACTGAGATAGACAATGATGTCTACCACGATTTTGGAGTTGTCGAGGTACATTTTGATGTCAGTTTTGCCGTTTTTGTTATAAACTCCAGATAGATTGTTGGCTAGTTATCTGAAATGAATCGTGTCAATAACATTCTAGGATGTGCTTGGAAATTGAGTTGCAGTTTATATAACTCCATAGAGCAGTCAATATTAGACATGTTCCGACACCTTCCCACTCTTAGCCTGCACTTTCCGGGATCTAACTAGGTATCGTCATTAAAGCCTGTATATCTTTCAGAATTGTCACAAGCTTGTGTGGGGAAATTATGGGTTATATGTGTGATCCATTGCTGTTGGCAAGAACTTCCTCCATGGTCTTGAAAAATATAGGACTGGCCGACTCTCGTTGTCCAAAGTGAATTAATTTGCACAAAAGAAAAGGTTGATTCATCTCAGTTGTATTTGGCGTCGCAGTTTTCTGATATATATTTCTGTATAGTGAATCCAGGCGATTCGACATAGTTAGAAAGTGTAAGAACACATTCCTCAAAAACTCTCTAGGGAGAAAGGGTACTCTTAAATCTTTGTTTTTTTCTAAAATATATATATTTTTATTGTTGATACAGAATATATTTTCATCATTAGTTCAGATAAGATTATCTGTATCCAATTTACAGAATTTAGTGGAGTATATACATCAGAAAACTGATACAAGATGAATTTGTATAATTAATTGAAAATTCTTTTCATTCTGTAGATGTGGGATTTTTTTTTTAATTTTTTTTAATTTTTTTTATCCTCAGGCTGTAGATAATAGCATTCAACTTGAAGACTAGTCGATATTTTGGATTATTAACTTGTTCAACTCAACATATAGATAGATAAACATATCAAAGAAGAAGAAAGGAATGGAAGGAATAGAGGGATGTGGACTCGAATCAAAACACTTTAGAAGAAGAAACAAAATCTGTCATTGTCATGAATAAAGCCATTGCCATTGACATCACTTCCATGCTTGCTCTTCTCCCAGCAAACCATCCTATCGGTGTTGGCAAGCTCGTATTTGCTTATCCTATCTTTGTCTTCATTAAATCTCTTTAACCATTCATTGAACTCGTCAACATTCATATCTCGCTTACCATCAACAAAGTAGCTACTAGTATTAATCGCAATTTCCGATAATCAAAACCTGGTTGTCTGTCCCTTGCACAATGTTTTGGCTTCCCGATGTAGAAGTGATTCAAGGCTTCTCATATTTATACCATATCCATAAATAAAACATGCAGACGCATATTCGAGCCTTTAACTAACATAAAAGAGATCAGAGTCAAATTATAATGTTTGATGCTTTGTACAAATCCAAGGAACCAGTCAAGGACGACAACTGGGGATTCATATATAAAATTCTGTTCATTTTAGCTGTCGCACTGAGCTAGGCAAAAAAGTCGAGGCTGCTTGGTCTAGAAAAACATGAGGTAATACCACACATGGCTTATATTATACCAAGAATGAGATAATTAAGGTTATTAAATATACCAACTAAAGTGATAAGGAATTCAATGTCTTTTAAAAGAAGAAAGAAGTGTAGGATTAAAGTAATAATACGAGAAGAATTTTGTCCCTAATTTAAAACTTCAACCTCACAAAAATATAATCTCAAATAAATAAATTAAAAAGAACAGATAGTAAATACAATAGGCAATAGCTTATTCAACTAGCATGCAGGATTTCAAGCATTCCGGATGTTTGGTGTATCATCATTTTACTTTAAGGAGCAAGGTTCGAACTGTTCTTTTTATTCAAATAAATTTATATTATATCCCAAATCCAAATCTATTGTAATAATGAAGAAGTTGACATTTACTTCCAAACTTTGATAGTTCACCTTTCATTTTGGCTTTGGTCGTCTAGTTTCTAATAATTTCGGATGAGTTCTGATAAATATTGACTGCTAACCTAAATTTTGAGCACTATAGTGATTTTGTTAAATATAATAAAGCATTTTATATTTAATTATTGATATTATAAAAATCAAAATTTTAGAATCGAAATGACTTGCTTATAATCGATTAAATAAATTAATAAAAAATATAAAATATTTAATTTAGTCACTCAGTTCGATTAGTCCATATTGATTCTTCGATTATTTAAATGTTTTTCTCCAAACCAAGATTAATACCCATAATCAGTTCCTAATCCAATTGATGTAATCTAATTCAAACAAGATAAAAATTAAAATATTTTAATTTATGATAAGCAATTTAATTTTAATTAATTCAAAATGAATAAATATATACGCATAAAATACAACCTTAAATTAAAAAAAAAAGTGACCAACTGTAAAAAAGAAGCAGATATGGTAGAACGTGGCGAGCAATTTCTTTTTCTAAGGGCTAAAAGTGACATTTCAGAGCATGTAGGAAGTTGACAGGGCAACCAAATAGTTGTTGGAAGGCCTGCTAAAATTATTATTCATCTAAATATTTCATGAAAATTGTCTCTTACCCTTTTATCCCTTGTATTTGGCTTTATTTATTCTCATAATTTTTATATGCTCCATTAAAACCTATTTGTACCTAAAAAAAGTTAACAAATGATGTACCAAAATAAAGCTAACAAATTAAGAGGTCCGAAAAAGTAGGGAAGCGGTTGCCGCTACCTTCTAATTTTATCATTATTGGTGGGATGGATTTTCCGAATGATTTTATGCTTTCATTTGGAAAGAAAATATTTGAGGCAATGAATTTGATAAGCTTATAAGTACACATGCATATGATAAGTAATATTTACGTAAAAATGAATTTAACTCTTTTTTTTTTCTTCTGAAAACATGAAATTTTAAAGTGAAAAAAAACAAAGGGTATTTATAGTTCCATTGGAACTGGTGTACAAGTTTACCGTACAAATTTGTAGTTTACTGTGTTGAGGAGGGGTATGTTGGGAAGATAGGGGAAATTTGTTTCCAACAGCATGGGATTAAGACTGGGATGGTAGTAAATTACAAGCTTTATTAACAAGGAAACCCAATACGAAGGAAACGACAGGTGGAGCTTTTTAAATGGTTCGATTTCTTTTGCATTTTACTCTAAAATTTTCGTATTCTAATTTATTGAACTATAAAAGAGGTAGTTATAATTATTATAATTATGCATATAGAATATACACCTATATATATATTGAGGTCGCATTGAGGTAGCACACCTTAGCTTAAGAATGGGTGAGTTGGGACTAGGTCTTCAAAAGATTATCAAGGCAGCTCCTTCAAAAGCTTTGGTTATTAGAATCAACCTGGTTTTTCTTGCTTTCTTTCTGGTTATCTATGCATCCCTTCTTTTGCGCCCATCTTCTTCAGCTTATTTCCAGAATGCGGCATCGCTTGTTAGGTGCTCTTTGCGTGAGTGCCATCACAAGGTAAGGTGAGCTGACTCAAATTCCATTTTTGTTTTGATTTGCATGTATGTATGATTATGATATGTTTATATATCATATTATCTGTTTGTCTAATTTCATACGATTGTTGTAGGTGGAGAAAGGGGTGAAGATGGAGGCAGTCCTGGAAGAAACTGAAGCCATGAAACCAAAGAGAAAGAGGAATTTGACAATGCTGGAAGTGCCAAGTTTCATAGATGAGATTGGAGGTGGAGTTAAGATTGGGATGTTGAACTTTGAAGATGAGGATTACAGTGAATGGGAGAAACATGGAGAGACAATCCCAATCCATTTCCAGCGAGTATCGGAGCTTTTCGAATGGAAAGATTTGTTTCCGGAATGGATTGACGAAGAGGAAGAAATCGATGGGCCAATGTGCCCTGAGATACCAATGCCGGATTTCAGCAAATACGATGACTTGGACTTGATAGTGGCGAAACTGCCGTGTGAGTACCCAGTAGATGGATGGGCTAGGGACGTGTTTAGGCTCCAAGTTCACCTGATAGTGGCAAATCTGGCAGTTAAAAAGGGGAAGAGGGATTGGAATTGGAGGACGAAAGTGGTGTTCCTGAGCAAGTGCAGGCCAATGTTGGAGGTATTTCGATGCAATGATTTGGTGAAACAGGAAGGTGAGTGGTGGTACTATGAACCCGAAATAACAAGATTAGAAGAAAAGGTATCTTTGCCTATTGGTTCTTGCAATCTGGCTTTGCCATTATGGGGACAAGGTATGCTTCATCTTAAATTCCTACTTCTTTTTCTTCTTTCCCTCATGTATGAATGCTTGCATTGCTTGAGGAATGGAAGACATAGACAGCTCTAAAAAGAATATAAAAATTAAGAGCAAAACAAACGCGCCAGATAGGGGTCGAACCTATGACTTTCTGCTTAGGAAACAGACGCTCTATCCACTGAGCTACAGGCGCTCGATGCTTAGGCATGTTATTTTAGTCTACTTCTAATTACTTGACTTTTCAACTTTTCAACTTTCGTCATCAATTAACTGAACTTTCTGCAAGTAGTTGAAGATCAAAAGTAGGGACATGAAAACGAAAGAATGAAAAAATAGTATGAAATAAAGGAGAAGAACTATTATAAACAATTGATGTTGACACCATCACCAACTTCCAAGTAAATTGATTTTGCTTGCTGACAAAGTCTAAGTTATAGTTGTTATGCTTTTGTTGTCTTTGGCTCCATTGCTTTTTTCCATAATTATTAATTAAAAAAAAGAATTATATGTTCTGCTAATTGTTTTCATTAGTTATGACTAAGGAATCAATTTAGTCAACTAAAAGTCGAAGGGGGACCTCTCCCTCTACATTTCTGTATATCTTTGATTCCCACTATGGATACCAACTCCAATCTTTCATCATTGTAAATGCAACAAATTTTTGTCACATGCATTAACTCTTTTAGTTCAACATTCGCAATCAAAGCTCGATAGCATATTTGTACATCTAAAGTTAACTCAATATATCATCATATTTTCCTTTATTTGCAAGCAATGCGTCATTCTATTACTCATCGTTACTTGCAGCAGTAAATTTGATTAGCACTAATTAGTCCAGTTTGGTGATGACTAAGCACCCAAAATTGATTGAAATTCCATGAATTATGCAATAATGGAGAGACAACGAATAAACATTTTCAGGAAACGACGAAGTATTTGATGTTTCCAAGATCCAACAGGCGACAAGTGCCGCCAAGCGTGAAGCCTATGTCACAGTCCTCCATTCATCTGAATCCTACGTTTGTGGTGCCATAACCCTTGCCCAAAGTCTCCTAAAAACCGGCACCAACCGTGACCTGATCCTTCTCCTAGACCGGTCCATCACGGAGCCAAAACGCGACGCACTCAAGGCGGCCGGGTGGCAACTGCGCTTCATCAAAAGAATTCGAAACCCTCGAGCCGAAAAAGGCACCTACAATGAATACAACTACAGCAAGTTCAGGCTATGGCAGATGACGGATTATGACAAGGTCATATTCATTGATGCAGACATCCTTGTCTTAAAGAACATTGATCTCCTTTTCCATTTCCCTCAAATGACGGCTACAGGCAACGATATTTGGATTTTCAATTCGGGTATTATGGTGGTCGAGCCATCAAACTGCACCTTTAAGCTTTTAATGAACAAACGTAAGGAAATATTCTCGTACAATGGAGGAGACCAAGGTTTTCTGAATGAAGTGTTCGTTTGGTGGCATCGTTTGCCGAGGAGAGTGAACTTTCTCAAGAACTTCTGGGCCAACAGCACCGTTGAAACTGGTTTAAAGAGCCAGCTTTTTGCAGCCGACCCACCCAAAGTTTACTCCATTCATTACTTGGGGTTGAAGCCTTGGCATTGTTACAGGGATTACGATTGTAACTGGGACATTGGGGACCAACGTGTTTACGCCAGCGATGTGGCACATCAAAGATGGTGGAAGTTTTATGACGCCATGGATGAGAAGTTGCAGCAGCAGTGTGGGTTGACAGAGCGAAGAAAGATTGAATTGGACTGGGATAGGAAAATGGCTGAAAAGGAAGGGTTCCAAGATGAGCATTGGAAGATAAATATTACAGACCCAAGGCGAAAATTTTTGATCAATTAGAATTTGTGATTGTTTCTTTTTTTTCTTTCTTTCTTTTCTGATGAATATTTTTGTTAATTTGGTTTTGTAGGAATACATTATTGAGATGTTTTCCTTATAATTTATGCCTTCGTAGCTTTACCATATTATTGGTATGAGCAGACATTGATTACAGCGTTTAAGTTCTTTGTATAATACATGCAGCATAGAATTTACTTGATGCTTCTTATTCCTCTGGGAATTCGCATTCGCTCTAATTAAATTAGAACTTGACCCCAAGTTAGAAATAGTAAATTATAATAATTGACATGATCTCGTCATGAGCAGAGTGAAGATTATGTACTCTGCGAAATTGACATATAATGTAGTTGTAAATGGTGGATTTTATGGAGATAAAATTTGTAAAGTGTTGTTTGTTTAAAGTAGGTATATCTTTCTTTCAATAAATTTAATATTATATTCTCGAAATGTCTTTGTCTCTCAACTCAAGTATTTGCTTAAATGGTATGATACTCCTCCATTAATGACTTATATGTTATAGGTAAAGAGTTTGAGTCTTTCTATATTTAACTCTTGAGCTTATCATGACTTCACACATTCAAGCAAAGTGCTCCCGCTTTATAAATTTATTGTCTATTTAAACACTTGGGCCTTTTGTATAGTCGGAAGATAAAATCTCAAAACTAAAATAAAATACACCCTAAGAACACAATGCCAAACTTGATGTAAGGTGGTCCGTCTACTACTGACCAACAATGCTTTAAAAATATATTTATTATGTTACTATGAAGTTTAACATTTGGTAAAGTAATCCCAATCTTATACATATATGCTAAAGATCCTCTAGAAGGGGTTTAAAAATTAAATATCTACCCCATTTAACACTTACCTGGAAACCAGTTTATATACATTTATCTAGAGGCAAAAAACTTGCCATCTGATGTTGACTTAGGGTAATCAGGATTGAACATATTTAGGAATAAATAATGGGATTGTTTTGGGATGCAAGTTTGAGGCATTTAACGGAAGACTTCAATGGATATTAATTAAAGGCTAGAATTTGCTGCAAACACAAGTTTAAATTAATGAGTTCCCTTTCCGTAACGGACTGCAGCGGCCTTTGGTTTAATAATTCTCTTTTTGTTTGATTGCTAGTCTCAACCACCATGACAGACTTACCTGAGGGAAGCAGTGTCACAAGAAACTTGATTATTTGTGTGCAAGGCAAGAATTATATCAAATGATGGTTGAGCAGATTTATGTAGGTACCTTGTATATATATGGAATCTTATTTAGAGAGCATGCGTACTTGCATTTATATGGAGTATAAATAGATATCAGATATTGTAGAGTGCATATAAAATTATGCATATTCCACTATTTTCAAGTTTGAAAATTAAAATCAAGTTTTTGTTGTCAATCTCGGATTTATTATCCAAAACAACATCCATAAACATAATACGTGAAGAGAATTTTGAAGCAAAAGACTGTTTACAATATTACATATTTGAGAAACCAAATAATCATAAAAAATCCATAACATGATTGAAAAATAATTTTAGTAAAGAGAAATGCAATCCAAACTATAATATAAGAAGTTTTGCAATACTTTTACTCTCATTTTTTATCTTTTTTGTTGTACCGAAAAGAATTTAGTTTATTTATTTTTCAGATTTTAAAATTCAAATTTAATTATTAATATAATTGAAATGTTTTTATTAAATTTTTTTATGTGAAATTTTGAAATAAAAATAATATTTATTTTATAGTCATATAATCAGAAAAGATAATATTATAATGAACATATGGGTTAATGATTTTAAATTAAAAAATTAGGCAAAATAATACCCATTTGATATAGCCCAATCACACTTTCTTACTTTTTCTATTGCCACTTACAGAATTATCTCCAAACTCTCACACAAATCTCGATCCCTCCAATTACTTAAACAACCTGGAGAAAACCTTGTTTCCAAGGATGCATTTAATAATTAATTAATTTTTTAAGCTAAAGGATGTAATAAATCATTCAACTTTTTCAAAAAAATTTAATTAAATCTTCAAATATTAAAATTCCATCTATTATGCCATTTGACCTATTGACTTAGTGGTCATTAACTACTAATTCAATACAGTAATGATAAACTATGAAACAGTTAATCAAAAAGCGTAATTAATAAATTTTTAATGTTTGTGTTTTATTGAGTGCATCTTAGGCAGAGATGCTTAATATGTTTAATAAGTATATTAATCTTTTTAAAGATAATTATATTAATTTTTTAGTTAATATAAAATTTTTAAAGAAAATAAATAGCTATTTATCCCTTAATTCAAATTTGTTTATTTTTATTTTATTTAAAAATATATATTTCAAATAAATTACCTTTCTTAGAAAAACTATTCAGATTTCCATATTTAATTTTTCTCAAATTACCTAAAATAACATAAAATATTATATTAATATGTTTAAAATTAAGAAATAAATCATTTTTAAAAATCAAGATTTACTTTCATCCAATAATATAATAAGATTCAATATTTAATTTTTACTAATTTACCAAATAATTTTACAATATAAATTCAAGACTAAAATGTATAATAATTAATTTTAAAATTCAAATTTTCGGTTTAATAAATAATATCTAAGTCTTAATCTTGAACCATTTTTTTTGGGAATAAACCCAATTAAGCAACAAACAAGTAAAATAATGAAGAAATTGAAAATATTAAACACAAATATTTTACGTGGAAAAATCCCTCCGAAGAAGATAAAAAATCACGAGCAAAAATAATTTCACTAAAACAACAAAAATGAAGAGCACAAAATATGAAGATAAAACTGAACCCCGAAACCCGAAATAAGAACCCTCAAAGTGTAAACACAAAATTCTCTTAAAGCTTGTAAAAATTAATACCTAAATGTGTAATGGGTTATTTTTCTCTAAGGTAAAAAAAAGATCTATTTATAAGCTAAATTCGTAGGTAAAATAATATTAAAATAACATATACTAATCAGAATTTAAGTGAGAAACTAATATTAAAATAACTTACACTAATCAAATTTTATATGAGAAACTAAAAACATAATTTAATTGGAAAAAGAAAAGTTGAAAAATACGAGGCATAACTCCACAAATCTCCACCTTAACTCGTACTCCCACAACGCCTTCTTTGTCAAATCTCGCCACAAGCTTATCTCGAACTGTAATAACCCGTTTTCAGTAAAATCGGAACAGTAGTTTCGGGACCACAAATCTGAGTCCGAAAGAGAATTTATTTTAATATTATTTTATGATCTATCGTATGATAGAAATGTCGTATGAAAATTTCGTTAGGAAAATTTTACCGATTACATGTCTAATTAGATGGAAATGACCAAATTGCATAAAATGCAAAAGTTGAATTCTAGTAGTTAAAGGGATCAAATAGCTATGGAATTCAAAATTTGAGGTCCTTATATGACAAATAGACCATTAAGATGAATTAGTAGATAAGTATGATGATTCATCCATGGAAAATTAAATAAAGAAAAGGATGAAATTGGAAAGTAAAATAATAAATGATGATAAATGATAAAATAATGAAAATATCATCATATTATCATATTTCCCAAATTATTTTTACATGGAAACCCTAATTAGAAGAGCTTGAAGGTAGCAAGCTTATTTGGCTCAATTAGGTGAGTATTCAAGTCTCGTTTTTAATGATTTTTATGTTTTCGAGATCGTAATAGCTTAATTTAGCTATCTCAGGGATTAATTTGTAAATTTATCAAAGTATTAGGGTTTTTCCATGGATGAGTATGCATGAATTATGAAGTTTTATGGTAGAAAATGAAAGGTTGTTGATAGATAAACAACTTGTGTAAAGGGAATTTTGATGAAATTGTGATTTAGGGACTAAATTGTAAAGATGTAAAATTCATGGAAAAATTATAAATTTTATGAAATACATGGGCTGTTCTAGGCTTGGAATAAGGATTAAATTGCATGAATTTCATTTTCTAAGCCTAGAGACGAAATCAGAATTAATTAAAAGTATAGGGGCAAAATGGTAATTTTTTCTAAAATGTGAATTGGATTGAATTGAATATAAATTGATGTTAAATTCATTCATATAGATCTAGATAGACCAAATACGGAATTAGATCGAGAAAAAGAAAAAGTGTCAGATTAGTAGATTACAAATACACGAACACTTGTTGAGGTAAGTTCGTGTAACTAAATTGTATATTTATATAATTATATTGAATGTAGTGTATGTGAATGGTATTGTTGCTATGTATTCGAAATTAATCTTATATGCGACAATGCCTGACAAACATTATGTCTCGATTGAATAAATGAAATTCGATGGATATAGGGTTTTCGTATTGGTTGTGGTCCTGCATATGTTGCAGACACACCACAGCTCGAAAAAGCGTCTCATTATTAGCCCTCTTGAGCTTCTCGTTATATGGTTCTTGCAAGCTTCCCATTAATAGCTCTTCGAAGCATTCCGATCGATTGTGATCCTACATGTGTTGTGGACACACCGCAACTCTTATGAGCGTCCCGATATATGGCTCTTTGTGAGCTTCTCGATTAAAGGCTCTTTGTGAGATTCCTGATTAATGGCTCCCCGGAGCTTCCCGATATGGCTCCCTTGAACTTCCCGATATATGGCTATCCAAAGCTTTCCGTTAATGGCTCTTCGGAGCTACCGGTTATTGTCTCGCATAAGCTTCCTGAATATGACTCTTATGAGTTTTCTATTATACAACTCGGATAAGCTTCCCATTATATTGTAACAGCCCAATTTTGACCCTAATCGGAATAGTGGTTTCGGGACCACAAATCTGAATTAGAAAAAAATATTTTAATATTATTTTGTGTGTTTATGATGTGTGAATTTAATTGTGTGAAATTTTCGTGTTTTAATTTTGTCGTTTGAGAGATTAATTAAAGAAAATGGCTTAATCGCGTAAAATGAAAATTTAGGGGTTAAATCTAAAGGTACCAAATTGTTGTTGTCTTTATTAAATGGAGGATTTATGATGTAATAAGGCCAAAATATAGTTAGTGGGTGGCAAAGTACAAGTATAGCCTTATATATATGTATATATATATTTATATAAAGGTTAATAAGGTAAACTAATTATTAATGTTAGTGCATGTTTAATATATTAAAATTAAAGCATTATTTCTCCATCTTTTGGCCGAAACTAAGAACAAAGAAGATTGTTTAAAAGCTTTAGTATATTCGGCACTTGCAAGTTTGATTGAGGTATGAATTTTGTTTGTTTTTTTGATAATTTTTATATTTTTGAGATCGTTGCTTTGAATACTTCAAAACCCATGTCTTAATTTTGTGAATTGTTGATGATTTTGAAATGTGCCATTGATGAATGTTTGAGTTTCATGATTTTAGTTGATGAAATATGAAATATAATTGTTAGATTAACATGTTTTGTCTTTGAATTTTTGGTGAATTTGAGTAATTAGGGCTAAATTGAGAAAATAAATTTTTGAAGGACTATAATGTGAAATAAATGAAATGCATGAGCTTGTATAGACACTAGGAATATTCGGCCCTTAAGGAGTGTAGTCAAAATTGGTGTATTTTGTGTTTTGAGCAAAAATGATTAAATTGTAAAAAGTGTGAAAATTTAGGGGCAAAATTGTAATTTACCCATTCATGTGTTTTTACGGTAAATTGAATAGAATGGTGTTTAAATAAGCTTAATTTGAATATCTTTAGATCAAGAATTAAAGAAATTGAATTTGGATCGGGGAAAGACAAAAGTGGTCGAGTAGCCGATTTAACAGTCGACGACATACGAGGTAAGTCAATAAGCATTTAAATGTTGTTAAATTCAAGAATATATAAATGATAAGTGATAAATTAAATTATTTATTTGTTATATGTTTTGGCCGAAAATTATTATTAAGATAGGAATTTTCTTTCGAGTTCGATTCGATCGATAATCAACGCCTAAAAGCCCCGTACGAACCCTAGGAATAGATAGGATACTTATGTCATGACATAGGACTCCGATATGTGTTTTCGTGTAAGACCACGTCTGGGACGTCGGCATCGACTTGTGTTTTTGTGTAAGACCCTGTCTGGGACAGTGGCATCGGTATCTGATTACATGTAAGACCACGTCTGGGGCGTTGTCATTGTACTAGCTTTTTAATTATCCGTGTATCCTTTTTAATTCCGAACGGTTCAACGGGCAATGTTAAGTGAAGACCGAATATGAAATCGAAACAATAATAGTGTTCAGGTATGTATTTATATCATGCTATGAAATTAAGGTAAGTTGTATATTGAATTGATGATACAAAGTTATTTGATATATGAACAATATGTGAGCATGTTTGTGCTTATAAGTCATTGGTAGTTTGGATTATTATTGTAGTTTTTTAAAATTATATTTTGATAAGTATACAATAATTGGAGTATTTGTGCATTAAGCTATTAAAGTTAAATGTTTATTTATATTTGATTTGGTTGGTTCAATATTAATGTTAAAATGAATAATGTTTGCTTATGACTTACTAAGCTTAAATAGCTTACTGTGTGTATGTCGTTCTTCGTTTTATAGATTTTGGAAGTTGGTTACGAGCTCGGAGATCGTCAGAGAAGATTATCACACTATCGACTCCTCTCGGTATTTTGTAAATTTTGAATTCGATCTTATGGCATGTATAGCGTAGCTGAAATGCTTGAATTTAGATTATGTAATATTAAGCCATGCGAAAATGGCTTAATTTTCTTGTTTGTGTTCGGTTTTGGGCTGAATTATGGTTTAAGCATACTTTAATCATGGATTAGTATTTTATGGTTAGTATTTATATGGTAATGTATATATATATGTGCATGGTGATTTCATTCAAGTGTTTCGGTAATTATGTGGTTGAAGTAATTAAGTTGTTATATTCATTAAGATAAGTAATGTTAAGTTAAGTGTCTAGGTTATGTATTATATATGAAATATATATATGATTTGGTTGGATTTAGTAGTTAAGCGAATATAGGGGATGATTTATAAATTGAAGTATGCTTGTAAATGTTGGTGATAAATTACGTTTGGCTTATTGATAGAGTAAATGAATGTATATGCTGTCAAATTTTGATGTACAAATGCAGTCCAATTATATATGTATATGCTGTCAATTTTTGATGTATAAGGCAGTCCAATTATATATGTATATGCTATCAATTTTTGACGTATAAATGCAGTCCAATTATATATGTATATACTGTCAAATTTTGATGTACAAATGCAGTCCAAATATATATGTATATGCTGTCAATTTTTTATGTATAAATGCAGTCCAATTATATATGTATATGCTGTCAATTTTTGATGTACAAATGCAGTCCAATTATATATGTATATGCTGTCAATTTTTGATGTATAAATGCAGTCCAATTTTGTATATATGCTGTCCAAATTTTGGTGTGAAAATGCTATTTAGTTTGGTATATAAATGCTGTTCAAATTGATGTATAATAGTTGTCCAAATAGGGTGTACCACCTATCTTGAAATATGTAGTATAGTTAGTAACTTGAAATGAAATATGTATACAAATAAATGTTTGGATATATGCTTGGATTTTGATATATAACCATATATGTTTGGAAATGTTTTAAGAATTTGAATGATATTAAATTTTGATTAGGTAAATGATAATGATATGGTTGAAATTTTGAGACATGGTTAGTATATGTAATTTGATTTATGATGCATGTTTGATTTTAATTGGTTATGTGTTTATATATATATATGTGGAATGAAATTTCCGTGGTTGAGTTAGTATAATTAAAAAAAAACTTTGAGTTGGGTTTTGATCTGTAATGCCTCGTAACTCTATTCTGGCGACGGAATCGAGTTGGGGTGTTACATATATGGCTCATATGAGCTTCTTGTTATATGGCTCGAGAGAGAGCTTCCCGTTTATGTGCTCTTATGAGCATTCTCGAATGTGAATTGACAGATTACTGATTTGTACACTTTGTGTGTGCTACCCGTGTATCCATCGGTACTTTAAATGATTCAACGGGCAAAGTTTTGACATGAGATATTAAGAAATTGAGACGAAATTTTATGAGTATATACTTAAAATACAAGGATATGTTATGTACATGTTTCATGGATATTTGATGTGAAAAGTATATGTTTACGGAAATTGAATATTGATGAGCTCATTTATGTTTCTTGATATTCATGTGAATTACATGAGTAACATGCTTGATGAGGATATGTGTTTTGGTTTTAGCATGTTTAATTAGCTCACCTTAAATGTGAATTAAATGGTAAGTTAATTTCCTGTTATACGAACTTACTAAGCTTTAAAGTTTACTCTGTTTATTTTTCCCTTGTTTATAGTAATTTAGAAGCTCGTTGGGTTGGAAGCTTGGCGGAGATCACTCACACTATCCATCAGCCCATTTCGGTATAAATATGAAGCTAGTTTTGGTTATAATGGCATGTATATGTTAAATAGCCAATAATGACATATAAATATTTTGGTTGTGACTAGCCATTGAAATGAATTGTGATGGACATATTTTAATATGTATATAAGGGGTTATAACATGTTTGATGCATGTGTTTGAATTGGTTGATTGATAGAATCATATTTGATATAGTGATGATTAAATTGAGTTAGCATATTTGGTAAAATATGCATATTTGTGAATTTGGTAAGTTAGTTAAGTTTGTAAACTTAGTTATAAGAGGTATTATATCATGAATAAGACTTGATATTGGTTTGATTTGAATGTCTTGTATTGGCTTGAGAATATGTTTAAGTGTTTATGTAGGTGGGAGGCAAATTTGGGTAAGAAATAAGGCTTGAAAATGGACTATTTTGTCCACACGGGCAGAAACACAAGCGTGTGTCTCAGCCGTGTGTGTCACATGGCTTAGCACATGGGCGTGTGACTTGGCCATGTGTCCCCTGCATCTTTAAAATTCAAAACAAAATGCTCAGAATTAATCACATAGCCTAGCACACAAGCGTGTGGCTTGGCCGTGTAACCCAAGTCAGAGAGTTACACGGGTATGGACACGGGCTGGACACAACCATATGCCCTATTTCGAATGCCCACACGGCCTAAGACACGAGCGTGTCTCTTGGCCGTGTGAGCCACACGGCCTGACCACACGGGTGTGTGTCCCTTGTACATTGGAAAAAATTTGAAATTTTATGAAAAATTCTCTGAGTACTCGGTTTAGTCCCGACTTGTTTCTAATGCATGTTTTGGGCCTCGATGGCTCACATAAGAGACTATGAATAATTTCTGACATGAATGTTAAATAACATGAAATGTTTGTATTTGATCTGTATATTCTAGTAATACTCCGTAACCTTATTTTGGTGATGGATATGGGTTAGGGGTGTTACACAAACTATGCAAGATATTAATCAAGTCAAAGTTGTGTTTAGAAGCTGGAAGATTTCTAATTTTTGACTTGTGCACTTCCAAATCAAAATTGACTCGGGTTTGATTTTCACAAACGCAATGTCCTATCTTTTCAAAACCTGCACCCAAAAGAGAATCTCTCTTATACGAAACGATCATATCTTTTTCCCTTCTATGACTAAGTTATCTCTACTTCAAACGATTCGACTTCGACTCCTTAACAGACGAGGGACGTCCTGTTTCACCAATCACCATTAATCCTACCAGAACATAAAGACTGTCAATCTTTTACCTTTCATCAAAATGAGAGCCCCATGGAATACCTTAATGTCGCTTGACTTGATGTCAATTCTACAACTCTTCGAGTCTAAAATTTCTAAGGAGATGAGATTTTTCTTTAAGTTAGACACATATCTGACATCTGACAGTGTCCTAATTATCTTGTCGTGCATCCTAATCTAAACAATACCAATATCGATTACCTTACTTGGTGAATCATTCATCATTAGCATAAACTCCACCTTCAACTAAACTATATGTGGAGAACCAATCCCTATTGGGACACATATGGAAAGAACACCCCAAATCCAGGATCCACTCAGATGTAAGCTCGGAGCTTTCACTTGTTAACACCAACAATAAATCATCACCCTTGTCATTGGCCAAATTAGCACCAGCTAAATCTTCCTTGTTGCTCATAACAGCCTTTTTATTTCGCTGTTTGTAACAATCTGCCTTGACACGACCTAACTTTTTAGAATAGCGACATCCCTTGTCTCGCTTCCTTGGTGCTACCAAAATCGAGGCTTACTTGTCTGACTTTCTATCCAAACCAAACCCATTGTCAAGTTTATCTTTGTTCAACAAATAACCCTTCACATCCTCAAATGAGAGATTATCTCTACCATAAATCGATGTCTCCTTGAAAGACTTGTATGAAGGGGGTAAAGAGCACAATAATAGTATAGCCTGATATTCATCGTCAATTTGGACCTCAACATTCTTTAAATCATTTAAAAGAGTAATAAATTTACTAATGTAATATCTAAGGTGCTCACCTTCGTTCATGCCAAATGTGTATAACTGTTGTTTCAGCACTAATCGGTTAGCTAGAGACTTAGTCGCGTTTCTAACCTTTTTCATAAGGTGAATGTTATTTTCTCCATCAAAACCTTTTGTAACACATTATTTGTAAGACATAATTGAATCATGGATAAAGTCTTTTTATCTAACCTATTCCATTCTGATTTATCCATGTTCGCAGGCTTCTTCTCTGTAAGGATCTTCTCAAGATCTCCCTAAATCAGAATTGTCGTCATCCGAACTTGTCACGGATTGAAATTTGTGATGTTATCGAACTTATCAATATCAAACATTTTGCTGCCATCTTTAAATATGTTGATTGTGAAAATCAAACTATCTCTGATACTAGTTTGTTGAGAATAAACTGGTTAAGCAACAAACAAGTAAAATAATGAAGAAATTGAAAAGATCGAACACAAATATTTTACGTGGAAAACCTGTAATAGCCTGATTTTTTTCAGCGGTGTCAGAAATAGTGGTTCGAGGCCACCAAATCCGGCGAGTAAGTTTGTAAATATTATTATTTAACATTTACAAGTCAAATATGGTTTTAAAAATGTTTTTGAATTAATAATTTGTGTTTTATAATGATTTATTAGGTCAAGTGGTTTTAGAAAGTGATGTATCAGGACCTCATTTCTATAAACTGAGCCATAAATATTTTTATGAATATTTATGGAGTGACATTAAGATGGTATTAAAGTTTCGTTAAAAAATTTTAACGTTTCGATAGTTAATTAATTAAAAAGGACTAAATTGAAAAAGATGTAAACTTGCTAATTATAATATTTAAGTGACTAAATGGCTTGATTAATAAATAAGGACCTAAGTAATAATTGTACCTAAATTTAATGGATGAGGCGGCATAATAAGAGAAAAATAATACAATAAGACCATTCAATGGCAAAATTGTAATTTTGGTGAAATTAAAATAAAACATCTGAAATTGGAAAGTTTCTAGACATTTTCTTCTTCAATTTTCCATTCAAAATAACATAGGAGAGAGCTTAAGCTGGTTCTTCATATTTTTGCTTCATGTGAGTTCAATTCTTACCCGTTTCTTGTAATTTTTATGTTTTTGAGATTGTTACAATTAGGTCCAACTAAACCTTACCTTAGTTTTTGATTTTATTAAAAATTTTGGAAGTTTCAATTAATTAATATTAAATTTTTTTGATTAATAACATGGATTTAGAGCTTTGATTGTGTTGTGTGATGATTTTATAAAATTATTTTGTTAAATATTGATTTTAGGATTAAATTGTGAAAATGTTAAAATATTAGGGTTTGATAGTGAATTTTGGTTTATTAGGGGCTGTATGAAGACCTGGAATATTTGGATGGATTATTGATTAAGAAAAAATAGTTAATTTGATAGATTAACTAATTAAGGGATTAAATTAAAAAATTTTAAAAGTTTAGGGTAATTATGAAAATTCAAAAAATAAAAGGGTATTAATTATGAAATGAATTGTAATACATGATAATAAGTGAGTAATTTTATATTTTTAGATTAAGATCCTGTAGATATTCGTGAAAAAGAAAAAATAGCAGAATAGTCACTGAACTTCTACAATTACTACAATTCAATCCTGGTAAGTTCGTACCGTTAAAATTTAATATTTGTATAAATTTTATGAATGATATTATGCATTTATTCTATTGTTAGAAATGAATCATTGTTGGAATTATAATATTAAATTGGATATTCGGTTTGAATGGAACGCGAGATTTGAGTACATTCGTATTTTGGTGTATGATGGTATTGGAAGGAGACAACAACATTTTTCCCAAGTAAACCGGGGTTTAGCATTTATTGTGAACTCTCGTGTTTTTCTTTTTATTCAGCTCTTACGAGCTTCTGTTAAGCTCTTACGAGCTTCTGTTCAGCTTTCGAGCTTCTGTTGGCGTATTCGGGAGGACCAGCTCTTATGAGCTTCTTGACAATGTATTCTTATTCGTAAGTCGTTTTTCGAATGGAAAAATTTCGGTAAAGTGATTTATTAAATGAAATTGAAAGACATGTTATTCATTTTTTTATATTGATTTAAATACGGATGTATTTATCGATAGAAGTTATGAATGACAGAAAATTATTAGTGAATGACAGGGAATTGACATGAATGATTTAATTTATTTGACTTGTAATAGTAGGTTCAATAAGCTTTTTGTTTAACCCGTCGAACTTACTAAGCTTCATTAAGCTTATATGTGTTGTTTAATGTCTTTGTATATTTTCGGAAGGTTGGACGATCGGATAAGCACTCAAGTCACACTATCCAGCTTATCTGAGTAGTTTTTAAAATATTAAATACGATTTATATGACATGTATAGGCTTTTGTTCAATTTTGGTTAAAATTTAGTTTATGAAAATATTATGAACTTGCATATTGATATGAGATTAGGGTATAATTGTATTGTTAGTATGTGTGATAAAATATGTTTAAGACTTGATTTTAGCTTGATTTTAATGCCTTGTTATGGTTTGTTGGTGTCCAATTTGTTGAGGCTAGATTAGTGTAAATTTGGGTGAGAAATGTGGCTTAGAAAATGACCTATTTTCGTCCACACGGGTAGAGACACGGATGTGTGTCTCAGCCGTGTGTGACACACGGCTAGGTGACACGGTCATATGTCTCCTATATCTTTTAAAAATGTAAGTCTATATGCTCACACGGCCTGGCACACGGGCGTGTGATTTGGTCGTGTAACCCAAGTCAGAGAGTTACACTGGTTTGCGCACGGGCTGGACATGACCATGTGTCCCTATTTCGAATGCTCACATGGCCTGAGACACAGGCATGTTTATTGACCGTGTGAGTCACACGGCCTAACCACATGACTGTGTGACCCCTACAATGTTGAAAATTTTAAATATTTTTAAAAAATTCTCTGAGTTTCCGATGTAATCTCGATTTGTTTCTAATATGTATTTTGGATCTTGAGGGCTTGTTTAAGGGACAAAATATATGATTTTGATTGGTTTTATTATGAGTATTGATATGTAATGAAACGTTTGAAATTTCTGTATGGTTGATCCGTAAACCCTGGTAATTATAATGACCCGATAGTCACGGGTGTCAAAAAATACATTTTCGAGACTCCGTTTTTGTAAATCAGACTCATAAATATTTTAGTTGTGTGGTTAATTAGGTTTTGGTTAGGTGAATTTGCATGAATTAAGAGTAATTAGGTATAAGGACTGAATTGCATAAAGGGTGAAAGTTGAATTATAGATTAAAGAAAAATTAAAGGGACTAAATAAGCAATTATGCCATTGCTTATAAATGAGGCAGTATAAGATAGATATTTATAAAACTTAAAGTTAATCTATATTATAATATTATAATATTATATCTTAATTATTAAGTATATATTAAGTATATATTATATTATATATTGTAATAAATAAATAAAAGAAATAAAAAGAAAGACATAAGGTTAAACGAAATAGAAAGAAAAAAAAAGAGAAATAAGGAAGGAGAAAGACACAAAGCTAGGGATTTCAATTGTTCAAAGTTCAATTGGTTAGTCAATTTAATTCTTTTTTCTTGTAATTTTTATGTTTTTGGAATTTCGGTATTAAATACTACCCGGCCCATGTCAAAATTTTAGAAATTATTGAGTTTTTAGATGTTGTTAATGTTGAATAATTTTAGTATTATGAACTAAATTGATAGATTTTTAAGTTAGAAATGGAAAAGTATTAAATTGTAGAACAAATAGTAAATTTTGTGTAATAGGAACTAAATTGTGAAAAATTTGAAATTTAAGAATTTATGTGAAAATAGGGAGTTGAATTTATTCTAAAGTGGAATTTGCATGAAAATAGGGAGTTGAATTTATTCTAAAGTGGAATTTGCATGAAAATAAAGAATTAAATCTGAAGAATAAAAGCTAGTCTAGTTTAGGGACTAAATTAAAATTTAGACAAATATTGAGTAAAAATGAAAATATTCAATATGAAATTGAATTGTGTTGTATTGGGATTTTTAATTGTTTTAATTTTGTAGTTAACATCTTACCGGAATCATCAACTAAAAAGGAGAAAAATAAAGTTGACGAGGAATAGCTCGAAATTTTCAGTTTGTATTTCTATAATTTGAATTTAGTTGTTAATTGTTATAATTCAATTTAATGTATATGGTAAGTGTTGAGGTGAGAATTATTGTGTTTTGCAATTGAAATGGATTGATTTAGTATGTGTTGAATTTATTAAATTTATATTGATTGAATTGGTATATATATTAAATATATTGATTATTTGAATTGAAATGAATATTGGTTGTATTTGAAAAGTGAAATGGAACCCTATTAACTGTATCGGGTTGAGTCGGATATAGATGGCATGCCATAGGATTAGAAGAGTTCAGGGATTTCTTCGACTTCGAGTCGATGAGACACTGAGTATCAATTTACTACTTTGGATTAATTCGATGAGGCACTAGGTGTCAATTTACTTCGGTTTAGCTGATGAGACATTGGGTGTCAAATTATTACTTCGAATTATTCGATGAGACACTGGGTGCCAAACTGGTGTGTTTTGGTTGGATCCGTGAATCTGTCCGAGTTTGAGTCGTGTTAATAGGGGTAATTAATTGAAATTGCATTATGACTAATGTTAGATGATATTGTATGTGAAATGAAAATGGGACAGTGAATTGAAATATGGATTGAGACACATGAATTGTGTATTCATGAATTGGTTATGGAATGAACAAAATTATTGTTTAAATGATATGTGTATTATATTGTGAAAAACTATTTATATAGCAAATATGAGAATTGAGATATTGTGAAACAAATGAAATGTGATATGATTGTTGTAATAATTAGATTGTATATTTGTGATTTTATATCTTTTGATATTCAGATTATAAAAATATCATTGAGTTTTACTCAACGTACGGTTTTATTTTTCGTGCGCAGGTTAGGTACTTAATTTGCTCGTCGATTCAGCATCCAACAACGATCCCGATCTCAAACGTGGTGATGTTTATCCTTTTTGTGTCGGTATGTACCTAATGTGTCTAACTATTAACCATTTTGTGGATTGATTGTAAATAAGATTATAAGTTAATATTGGTTGGTTATATACATATAAATATGTGTTTATGTTTGAGGTCATATTATGGCATGTTTAAGTTAATGTTTAAGTGAACATGAAATAGGCAAAATAGATTGAATTTGACATGTTTACAATTAGGCTTGAATGATACTTGATGATATGATTTGATGATATAATTGTGGTGCCAATGAGGGTACATTGGTTAGACACATAGGATGTAAGTTTTGATATGGTTTGGATGTATTTGATTGTGTTTTGAATTGGTTAAACGGATAATTTTTGAGTTGCTTATTGTCCAAGCTTGCAGGGAATGGTAAACTTGTTGTTTAAGGTGCATTTTGAGTCCACACAGCCAGACACACAGTAGTGCGAGGCCATTTCGAAAGGGCACATGTGCCAGGCCGTGTGACCTAAGTCAGTGAGTTACACGGGTATAGGCACAGGCTGGGACATGGTCGTGTGTCCCTATTTCGAATACCCACACGGCCTGAGACACAGGCGTGTCTCCTAACCGTGAGGGTTGCACGGGCGTGTGAACCCTGCAGCTTTGAAAATTTTTAATATTTCGCGAAAAATTCTCTGAGTCTCCAAATTAGTCCCGATTTATTTCTAATACGTATTTTGGGACTCGATGGCTCGAATAAGGAACAGTATGTATGAGTTTAATTGGTTTTTGATCTGAATATAATATGATAAGAAATGTTTGTAATTTATGTCTGTTTGATCGATAATGCTCTAAAACCCTATTCCTGCAACGAATGTGGGTTAGGGGTGTTACAGTAATGCTCTGTAATCCTGTTCTGACGACGGATACGGGTTAGGGGTGTTACAAACCCCCCTCCGAAGAGGATAAAAAATCACGGGTAAAGATAATTTCACTAAAACGACAAAAAAGAAGAGTACAAAAGATGGAGATAAACTAAACGCCGCAATTCTAAATAAGAACTCTTAAAACGTAAACACAAAATTCTCTGAAAGTTTGTAAAAACTAATACCTAAATGTACAATAAATTATTTTTCTAAGGTGAAAAAAATACAATTTAACTGAAAAAGAAAAGTTGAAAAATACGAGAGATAACTCTACTATTTTATTTTGATATAACATTCATGATTTGATTTTCGATTTCAGCTTTAGAGGCTCTTCCGTCAGTCAGCGTTGTCCTATCCTCGTCATTGTTTCCAAAAAAAAAAATCCAAACCTTTTCCGTTCTTATTTTCGGGGAAGCCAACTGATTTGAGGTTTGAGCTAAGCTGAAATGTGGTTAAAATTTTAAAATCACATTTTTTTGTTAAATAAAACAACTTATCATGTGAGATTCCTTTGGCCAAAACACAATTGTGCTCCTTCAAAGCCAACTCCTATAGTTTAAAAACAGAATTTCTACTTCAAAATTTAAAATAATACTAATAGATTATACAACTACTAATAAAAAAAATATATCGACGAAGAGAGGAACTGAACTGTTAAAAGAAAAAGAGAGACGAGAAATAGATAGGCACGCGAGATCCCTCTGGCTTTTTTTCTGTTTCTTTCATTTTCTTAATTTTAGCCGTAAATTTTCCTCACCACTTCTCTATTTATTAAGGAGTTGTTTCTCTTTGATTTTCTGAATCTCAAATATCATTCGCTTACTTTTCACTCTTTGTCAATCATTTGGTGTTTGGGAAATACGGGTAAGTTCCTTTTTCTTTTGTTTGGAATGACATTTATTAATTAGCTTTTCATTAATCTCTGTTTTTTTCTGTGAGAATGAAGCTCTGAGAATTTTTTTAAATTACTAGTGTTTGAGTCGGTTGAGTTTATTATCACGACGTTGGCTTAAGTAATCAAGCTTGTTTTATTTATGTATTTTCCATCTTTTTGGCTGACGGAAACAATCGAGACTTCAAATAATTTATGGCTTCTTGATTAACATTTTAGCTTCTTTTACTTCCTTTACACATTTATTCCCCAACTTCTAGTAATCGAATTCAAGATTACAGATGAAAGTTGTGGGGTTGAATGGCGTTTTGTTTTTGAGACTTGAGATGAAAGTTGGCGTGTCTTTTTTACATTTAAGTGAAAGGGGCTTTTGCATGAAATTCTTTAATTAAACATCTGTGCCTAATAAAAGATGGCATCTATATGGTGCATGTGCTAACATGGATAGAGGAAAACAGGTACGAGATGACAAATTGTTCTACCTTTCCAGAAGAGGTGTTCATGTACTGCAGGATGGCTCAGTTGGGCTGGCCCATTTTTGGTCAGGCTTTGGTTTAACCTGTTTTACTATTCAAAAATAAAAAAAATTAAATATTTTTTTATTTTTAAATAGTGAAATATACTCTTTGAATGAGTAGGGCCGGGCTTGATCCTGGAAATTGTTTTAAAACCAGGCTTAGACCCAGCTGAACCCATAAAAAAACCTCTATTCCATTTTAATTTTTAATGTTTTTTTTTTCTAACTTTTGCTCCTGATTTCTTTGGTCAAAACTTGTTAACTTAAATTGAGGATCTACACTAGATGAATGCAGTTGTAGGCACTAATTCATTTTTCTAAAATTTACTCTTTATGTTAAACATATAATTGCTGATTTTCAACTCTGCTCCTTTTGTTCGTGGAATTAGATCTTGATTAAGCTGTGAATTTTTGTTTCTTTTCCACGTCCCCTGAATGGTGTCTGTTTTCTTGGTTTCAGACACCTTATCATCTTCAAAGATGGGGAATGTAAAAGAAGAAGAGATGCCTCGTTCAGAACCTGTTTCATTGCTTGTAGAAATGGACCATAATTCTGGTAAAGGTCCAGCAAGTAACGAAACAAAACAACCTGAAAGTCATTTGTCGGTAATTAAAGGACAAGAAGACAGTAGAACAGAATGTGCAGATATAACTTCGTCGGTTGAAATTGAGACAGATCATCAGGGTAGACTGATGAATGACTCAAGGACTGGGGGAACTCATGACAATTCTGATGAAGAACCCTCTCAAAGTACTGGCTCCAATCCAATGGTTGGAGATTCTAAAAATGACCATTTGGAACCAGCTAGACTTTCTGATGGACAACAATCTCAAGAAGCCAATTCTGTTGTTAATTCGCTTATTAATAACGACAATCGCAAGCTTTTGCCTTCTCTTTCCGCCCATCAATTGAAAACGAGTGGGCTTACCTTGCCCCTTTTTGATGCTAGGTCCTCTCCTGATGGTTCTCCTGTTATGCTTGATGGCGTCATCAATGACTCTAAGACAGGAGATGCTAAAAATGAGGATCATGTATCCCAAATCGCTGATCTCACTCCGCATCATCGAAAGATGATCAGATCTGCTAAATCTTTTAGCCCTTCACAGAAAAAGCAAGTAGATTTAAAAAGAGATCTTTTAGCACCTTTTGAATCAGTTAAAGAAGCTGTTTCCAAGTTTGGAGGAATCGTTGATTGGAAAGCTCATAGAAATCGAACTTTGGAGGTATATTAGATATGTTAATAAAATCGCAATGCTGCAATATATTTTTGTTATGTCTAATGAATGTCGTTTATCTTTAATTTTGTTAAGCTTTTTATCACTATTATTTGATCATCATAAATTCTTGTTTTCTCCCTGCCTACTTTGTTCATTTCCACTGAAACTTAAAATTTATTTTTGTGTTATAGAGAAGCAAGCTTGTAGAACAAATGTTTGTGAGAGTACAGAAAGAGAAGCCTGAATATAAGAAACGACCAGAGGATGCTGAAGAGGAAAAAATGAATGTATTAAAGGAGCTCGACAGCACAAAGAGACAAACAGAAAAGCTCAAGCTGCACTTGGAGAGAGCACAAACTGAAGAGAATCAGGCAAAGCAAGACTATGAACTAGCCAAGTTTAGAGTGGATGAGATGGAACACGGGATTGGAGATGAGGCTAGTGTTGCAGCAAGGGCACAGCTCGAGGTTGCTAAATCCAGGCATGCAGCTGCAGTTTCGGAACTGAAATTCGTTAAAGAAAAGTTAGAAACATTAAATAAGGAATATGCTTTTTTGATGAATGAAAGAGATACCGCGGTTAAGAAAGCTGAAGAGGTTGTTTCTGCTTCAAAGGAGGTTGAGAAAATGGTGGAAGAATTGACTATTGAGTTGATTGCCATAAGGGAGATCTTAGAGTCTGCACATGCTGCCCATGTGGAAGCAGAAGAGAAAAGGATTAGAGTAACCCTGGCCCGAGACCAAGATACTAAGCATTGGGAGAAGGAACTAAAACAGGTTGAGGAGGAGCTTCAGAGACTCAATCAACAAATTTATTCAGCAAAGGATCTGAAATCAAAGATAGACTTTGCTTCAGCCCTGCTCCTTGATTTAAAAGCTGAGTTAGCTTCTTATAAGTCACAGACATCAAAGACGACAACTCATATTGATGTACACGCTTTCGTTGCTTCATTACAGAAGGAACTTGAAAACGCCAAGGTCAATATAGAAAAAGCAAGTGCAGAAGTGGATTGTTTGAAGGTGGCTACCATTTCATTAAAATTAGAGCTTGACAGGAATAAGTCTGAGCTTGCCAACAGTAAGCAGAGAGAACACATGGCTTCGAGTGCAGTTGCTCTTTCGGAGGCTGAGCTGGCAACAGTAACACGAGTGGCTGATGAGGCTAAGTCACTTGCTGAAATAGCCCGTGGAGATTTGCACAAAGCAGAAGAAGAAGCAGCGCAAGTAAAGGCGGGAGCAAGTGCTATGGAGAGTCGATTACTTGCAGCTGAAAAAGAGATAGAGGCCGCCAAGGCTTCGGAAAAGTTAGCTTTAGCTGCAATCGAAGCATTTGAAAAGAGCGAATCAACTAAAAGCATTGATAATGTGGATTCACCACCTAGTGTAACACTTTCCACAGAGGAGTACTATAACCTCGGTGAACGTGCAAATGAGGCAAAGGAAGAAGCCAAGTTGAGGGTGGAAGCTGTTGTATCTCAAGTTGAGGTAGCTAAGCAATCAGAGTCAATAAGCTTGGAAAGGTTGGAAGAAGTAAGCCGAGAGATGGCTGTAAGAAAGGAAGCACTAAAAGTTGCTATGGTGAAGGCTGAGAAAGCCAGGGAAAGGAAGTTTGGTATTGAGCAAGAATGGAGAAAGTGGAGGGGTGAACCAAAGGCTACTGAATTGAGTCAAGGGGAAAACCCTCCAAGGCCAAGTTCTGAAGGAAAGAAAGAAACCAAAAACTTTAAACCCAATACTTTAGCAAGCTCCAAGCCATGTAAGCAGGGGAACACCACAGAAACCGAATCACTCCCCAAACCCAAGCTTAGAAAGAAAAAGAAGTCATTATTGCCCAAGATTTTCACCTTTTTTTCCTGGAAGAAGTCACACTCAAGTGCATCCAAGTCCCACGTAAGTCGTAAATGAAGTGTCGTGTTATACGGTACCTATTGTCGTGATTTTACCTCCCTCTTTCCTGGGTTATCGTAGTCATTGAGAACATCTTTTTGATGTACGATAAAGTTGACAACATTTTTTTGCATACTGGGAAGGGTTGTATCATGTATGGCTGAAGGATTTGGACTCTGGAGTGAGTAAGGAGATGGTTCTGTGTAGGCTTTTGAGACACTTGTAAAAGCGATGTTTGTTACGAGGATAGAATTTGATTTGTTCTTCACAGCATGCTTATTTTAAGAAATTTCTAACCTAGTCCTTCCGAAAACAAAATTTTAAAGAAACTAGTAGATTTGGGCCCTTGAACTGCAATCCGATGCTAAAATCTAGAATAAAATCTAGAGCGGGGCCCTAATACTATGTTCTGTATTTTCTTAAAAATATTTTTGTAAGGGATTGTTTCTGTGTTAATAATTCATAATTGGAAGCATAAATAATGTCATCAAAACATGATATGTTTCAATTGGAATAGATCAATGCAAAAGAAAAAATATAAAATTTCTGAAATTTCAAGTACACTATGACATATCAAAGTCTTATTGGTTATCATGCATGAAACGACTATCAAGAATGGAGACATTTTAAGGACTATCTTATAACAATAGCAGCTTTTCAAGCCCTCCTGATTTATGGTAGCATTCATGAGATCCCTGTTAAACTTGCCTGTTGCTTTATCAAAACAATATGAAAAAGGAAATTACATCAACCAAAATAATATATTTTGAACACTGCTTCACAAATTTAACATAATTTGACATCAAATCTCGATTTCCAATGATGATTTGAAAATTTTTATTTATTTTCAATCAAATCTCCTTTTGAAATTGCAATTGAATCCCATAACTTCATCTCTTTCTTTATTATTCTCTTTCCTTTCTTTTTCACGGTTTAATTTTTCCCCTTCTCTTTCACTTTTTATTCTATTTTATTTTCCTTCCTTACCGCCCTGTATATGCATGTACACTAATCTTCTGTAAAAAAAACCTCTCTCCATAAAAAAATATAACTTGAAGCTATACTACCCCTGGAAAATTGTTTAAGAGATTTGATAGCATATTTTTGACAAGGCAATCATCACAAAGTAAATTAGAGTAGTACTATTAAACATATATTCATTTATTTATTTTCTCAGTAACATTCATACAGACATAGCCATTGAGAAATTTAACCAAGTATGAGCCTTTTGAACATCGTTGAGGGACACTATTTGAACATTGAGTTGTGTCCACCGTCTCACTTCTTTGCCCACACGGCGTAGTCTTTCCCTGAGGTAGCAAGCTGGTAGTTGGAAGGTACAAGGTTGCCCAGGTCCATCTTTGGGCCAATCTTGGTAATGATTTTCTCATCAATTGCAGCAACATACAGATCAGAATCAGAGGCTAGAATATCAACCTTGCTAGCTTCACTGATCCCATTCTTTCTCCTTATGGTTGCCAATTTAGTAATCTCATCCTTTAATCCCCAATCAACAAAGTGATCATAGAACTGCACATCATAAATTCAAGTATTCACTGGGTTGGTGAATGGTGATAATGAAAAACGAGAAGAAAGAAAGAAGAGAGGATGACAGAAATTACTATTGATGGAGTGCCGGGATGGGTGAGAATATAAGCATAGCCCTGCATGACTTTATCAGATGGGAAAGGCCAAAGCTTTTGAGTAGACCCTGTGTCATGATTATCGATGAAAGTCACTGCATTTTGGGGCAACAGTCCAATCATTCCAGGAGGTTCCCCATTGGAATCCTTCAACCGCCACAACTCCCCTTGCACTGCAGCATTCAGAACCCCTTTCGTGGTGAAATCGAATGCTTTGACAACTCCACCGGCAGCTTCAACCCAATCTTTGAGAGCTCCACGGTGTGCATCTTGACTATCCTGCCCCAAGGAAAGATCTTCCCATTTCTCCCCAACAGCAAAATCTGGTGAAGTTCGTTCCATATAGATTTTGGTGATGCTTGGGGCATACCCTCTCACGAAATCAAACCTCCATCCATCAAAACCAATTTCGGTCTTCAACCAATTCATCCAGTCAGACAACTCTTTTTGAACCCTTGGGTTGAGATGGTCAATGTCGGGAGCTGGTGGATAATCCAGTCCAGTGTCGGGATTGCCTGTCCCATCTGAATACTCCTTATCGTTCCCACAAATAAAAGATGGTCCCCAATCTAATCGATCGTCTGGAGTTCCTCCTTCGAAAATGCAGTATATTCCTCTCCCATCTTTCCTCTCTGCTGTTCTATGGTTTATTACTATGTCAGCTAAACATTTTATTCCCTTCTGATGGAAAGCTTCTATTAGTGACTTCAATTCAGCCTGAGATCCATACTTCGATGCATCAAGATCATATAGCCTTCCTGGCAGATATCCTGGAGCACACATGGAAAAATATTTGTTACGTGCTTCCTTAACAGCAATTCGAAGTAATACAATAAAAGAGAAGGGGAGACAGGACAGAAAGTAAACAGAGATTATGTATATGCATGTCCGATTTTTTTTATTATTTGAAATTCACTCTTGTTTAGTAGTCACATTGAGTCTGATCAAATCTGAAATCAAGCCGGGATTCTAAATAGGAGGTAAATTAAAGCTCTCCAAACATTATCTTTTCCATCAATAAAGCTCAAAGCCAAAACCTTGATTAAGTAGCATCGAGCTCTTTATCCCTCCTCAACAAACATGGGAATGTCTCATCTTTCACTTTCATGTTTATTTTGGTCAAACTGTAATATCTCTTTCATGGGAAGAGTACTAATAGAAAGGTATATTTCTTTTAGTACAAAGAGGCGGTAGTCCGAGAATAGGAAAGGAGTTATAGATGTTGAGATTAAATTTCCAAATTTGTAACATGTCATTTTTTATGGATAATTGCATGAATTGATTGAAAGGTGTATTTTTACTCATTAATTTTCCTTAGATCTTTCAGTGTTAAGGGTAATTAACATAATCTTAATTGGCATCAGCTCAGGAGCACAATCAATAATAGGCACTCGAAACATGAAATACCTTGGGGTCCAACTGAATGAGAGGGTGGGGGAAGCCAGACATGAGTAACACCAGCATTAGCGATATCAGGGATGGAGTTCTTGAGAGAGTTATACCATCCTCCAGCCTTATTACACGACTCCCAGTTGAAACCCTACATGTCATCATCAATTAGTCGCAGAGTTGCAGATAAATCGTGAGGGTAGATGAAATAACAAGTGCAAGCTATACCTGGAATAGCAAGCTTGGAGATGTCAAAGATGGAAAGATATAGAGGAAAAGAGAAAGGAAGCCAAGTGAAGTTACACAACTCATTCTCTGTATTTTTATATATATGTTTCGTTCTCTCAGCCTCATGAGACGAGCTTTGTGAAAGGTGATATGCTTCTGGCTATATATAGGCACCAATTCCTGTTTCAAGATGACACAATGCACACATATGGTTCATTGTGAACACTGAAACTGAGGAAATGTTTCTTTGCTTCAATCTTGATTCGCAAATTAGTCATCTGTATTAATTATTGCCATATACATATTCTTATCCTCTTTATTTGGTTCCTGGATAAAACAGCCAAAGATGTTGGACATAGCTGAGAATAATCAGGAGGAAGGTGTTTACACTAAAACACTTTATTTTGCGGACATTCGAGCAGTGAAGGCACATTGTGGTGCATGGGTAGCGAGTAGCGACTTCATCAGTTAAAGCCAAAAACGATTTTCAATTCTTCGTTTCCCACGACACTCCAAAGGGGAATGCTCGATGAGGTCCCCGCAAGTAGGGTTTCTGGTGGGTCATTTCATACCTGGAGATAAGCTCTTTTCTTACACGAAATTCTCATCATCTACTTTACGTAATAAGTATTTATCTTGCCTACACACAAATCACGCTGTAACTTGCAAGTTGTGAAAATTGCAAAAAAAAAAAGTGCTTTTTTTTTGTCAAAGCAAAATTCCCTTTTAAAATAGTGCATGTATAGGCCGGTAACGTCGCCATCCTACAGGAAATAACAGATCCTGGAAACCTATGAAAAGGTTCTGGTTTGAGATTAATGGCAAGAGACGTAATAATATCGAAAAGCTAGGAATGTATAATATATAAGTAGTAATTGCGGCCAACCTTCATTCACACGAGAAAAACAATACATGCAATGCTGCATTTCCCCCTATCTAGACATATGTTTTTTTATATGGATATATTCAAATTTTAAGTTTTTTTTCTATATATTTGAAAAACCATTACTACCATATATTCAAATATATTTTGTACAAGTGCTGAATAACTTCCATCGATCTAGATCAGCAGATAAAAAATATTTAGTATATGGAAATCCTTAGAAAATTTTCTTCTGTTCATTTCTGACTTATCTAAGTATAATGTAATCAAAGGCTATTATTTTTGGCTAAACATATCCTCTTTAATTGGCATTTATCAAAAGAAAAAGACAAAAACTCTTCGATTGGCATCTTATTCCGAAACTTTCAGTCTCGATTGAAAAATTCCCTTCATCTTTGCTATCATTGAGCAGCCTTATCCAATGTTTGACTTGGAGTACTTAATGCAATCATTTTATTAAAATGCATATAGTTATATTTATTAAAAAACCAAGGAACATATCGAAGTTGTTCAATATAATGGATTGGGGAACCTTATAGTCCAAACCCTTATGGATTAGTCGCCTTACGATCTGGTAATCTAATATATAAAGCAATGACAAAAGTCAAGTGTACTATCAAAGAAAGAGGTTGACAGTCCATTTATAATTTTCCCACTTGGGGCAACATACGAAAGAACTAACACATAATACATTAGCATCTCTGCTCACATCTTTGCAGGCTTTGGGAAAATGTCAGGAGTGAATTTCTGAGCTGCGCTCAAGCTCCCCTTAATCTTCATCGCACCCCTGCATCATCAATATCACTGTATTAACAAGGGAAATCCTCGACATTGCAAACCCCCATCCCCCGAGACAAAAGAAATCACTAACATTAGAGGGAAAATAAATGGAAATTATAGAATTGTACCTCATAAAAGCAATCTGTGGATTCATCTTTCCAGTGGCAACCTTCATAAAATCATCATCCTTGAACGAAAATATAGCATCAGGCTTTCCCCCTTCATATTTACCTGCATTTCAGAGTGATAGGATAATAAACATCTTTATATTGAAAGACGAAACAAGAAGGGGGACTTGATTGTATATGTCTACGAATTGACAAAATCATACTTGAATCTCCAGGAGAAAGTAACCGAAATAAACACTAAACGGTTACAAACAGAAAAAGTCAAGATTGCCAATTTCATATGGCAAAGAGACAGAAAATTTAATCTTTAACATAAAAGCACCATATCTTCAAGTGCTAGTTGGGTGAAAAAATCAGTGGACTTAGCCATTGAACAACTAAAAAGGGGTAGCAGTCCAAGCTGACATAAAATTAATATATTTTTATTACCATGGCAAAAAGATGGGGAAGCTATTGAATTAGTGAAATGGGGTCAGCTGTGCTACCATTATTGCAGAGACAGAGAGGTTAATAACCAAATAAACATGATTGAAAAAAATATAAAAATGACAAAAAGATAAAAATCCTGGCTACAAAATGTATATTATAGTTAGCAGCAAAGGAGCAGCGGTCTAGAGGCCAGATACTTGCAAGCAAGCAATTTAATTTCCAATAGAAAGATTAACTTTTGTAGCCAAAACTTCAGCAGATTATACAATGCAAAAGATACAAACTTCAAACTATATTCCATCATCGCAATTTACAAGCTACGATCTAATCAAGAGGCAGAGCATATAAACAAACCCAACCAAGACAAAGAAAAGATTGAATTAACAAAAATGGAATATCTCTTAAATAATTAAAGGGGCTAACCTTTGGTAACCTCTCCTTTCTTGAGGTCAACAAAGTAAGAAACCTCATCAAATCCAATTTTCTACAAGTCATAAATAAAACCCAGAAATTAAAGCAAGCTTTTAAATAAAAATTGAAATTTTGGAAAAAGGCTAAATTTTGATTAAAGGATGGACCTTGGGGGCAATATTGATTTGGTAAACGAGGCCGATCTTCTTGGTGAGCTCTTTACCAGCATCACTAGCCAAGTGAGCCTTCATCATCTCAAACAAATTATCGGATTTCAACTCGGTATTCGCCATTATTAAACCAAAATTACAGAAACCGAAGAAGAAGAAGAGACTGGAAATTAGCTTGGGCTTACGATTGAAATTTGTTTTCTTCGCCCGTACGACACTGTTTCCCAGGCGATATAATCAAACCTGACACGCTTTCCAATAAAAACTTTTTTATTGGATGAAAGTTCTAGCATGGAATTTGAGAGTAGTTGCTTGCATTTTTCTCCTGAAGATGATGTCTTTTGGGCCTTTAGGATTTGGGTTTTGATATTTTATGATCGATGGGCTAACCCAAAATTTATTTTCTCATTAAAAGACTTTATTAATACTAATTAGATTCTTAGTTGTGCTTTGCTAACTAATTCCAAGAATAATCATGTCATTCAAAGATTAATTTAAGTAGGAAGGGTGAAAAGACGGTTTCAATTTAATTAGTAGCAGCTGATTCACCTTTACATGCAAATTTGATTTTGGTTTTGTTAGTATAATAACATTTGGGACAAAAGACGTTCCACTTAGACAAAGAATTAAGGAAGAGGCGAATAAAGGGATATATGGATAAAGTACGAAACTTGAAAAGCGGATATGGTAGTGGCGTGTCCGCTTCTCATTCGAAGCTTCTTCAGTTATCGGCATAAGCTCAACTCTCGACTGCCCGCAGGTAAGCTGCTAGCTTTTCATTAAGTTCTTCAATTTCTCTCCTATGCAGAAAACTCGTAGTTTTAATACTCAGTTTCATAACTTTTAGCTTGCTGTTCTTGTCGAAACTTGGTTCCCTGTAGTTTATGTTTTTCGCAAATATGTGAGGACCGACGAGTGTTTATGAGCTATAAACTGATCTTATCAGTGGATCGATAAGTTTTAGGATGCTTTTGCTTAGCAGAAAGAAAACATAACTTCAATAATAACTGTGGGTTTCATAGAGAAAATGGCCTAGTGTGAAGTAAAGTAAAAACAGAAAGGAAGATCAGAAAATTGGGGTGTAAGTGGAACGTGGATATTGCTTTATTTAGTTCAAGATTGTGGAGTTTGGATAAAGATATGAAAACACTGCCATTTATTCCACTTCTGATAACTTGGGAATATGAAATCCTATATCATACCTTCAATTTTTGTTTGTCATTCAGTTTTAGACTTATCATGAATCCATGGAGGGTTATTTACGTTAGAAATAGAGCACAGCTTTTAATCTTGGAGAAAATTCTGATAGTTTGTATGTTTGTGTTGGTATATATGTATATAGTGAACTTACTGATGGCAGTCTGATTGATTAGCATTCAAGGAACAAGGGATATATGCTTGAAAGATGATCTGAAGTTCATCCTCTAAATTCATAAATTTTGGGTGGTTTCATTTATATTTCTGTGGTGGAGGGATTGCTGTAGGCAGTGATGAAACAGCAGAATATTCTGTACAGTAATGCCTCTTTCATTTTCAGAAAAAATCTTTATGGACAATTCAATCATAGAATTGCCTGTACCTTCCCCAACTTACATCATCATCAAAGTCATGTTAGTCTTTTGAGGGCCAAAATACCATCTATAACTATAAGTTCCCACTTGGATGCTTTGGAAATTAGCCACGCATTACAACACGGGTGCATCAAAGGTGTGGCTGATGAAAATCAAGGGGAATTATCTGACGAAGACGACGATCTGTGCCCTGTGGACTGTGTTAGAGAATTTAAGACTGATGAAGAATTCTTAAAAATTCTTGAAAAGGCCAAAGAAACTAATTCTTTAGTTGTAGTAGATTTTTATCGGACTTCTTGTGGAAGCTGTAAGTACATCGAGCAAGGGTTCTCAAAGTTATGCAAGGGTGCTGGCGATGAAGATGCTGGAGTAATTTTCTTGAAACATAATGTGAGTGTCTTTTTCACAACCCGAACTTTGAAATTTTTTGTTGATTGCTTATAATTCATGCATCTATCCTATATTCTAATTTATGGCTTCTGTTAAAGCATAGAAGAGCTTAAGATAGAATTTTCATGGTTGATAGGAGGGGATTTTGAGCCACAAAAACATGAGCTCTTATTATATGTTTTCTTCCGCAGGTAATCGATGAGTATGATGAACAGTCTGAAGTTGCTGAAAGACTTAGAATCAGGGTAATCTCTATTTGAACATTTAATCCCATTCTTCCAAATACTGACTATTTTGCAAATCTGTTACAATTATCAGCTATTTAGGATGATTCATTTATGATGAATATGGGAACTTGAGCGTAACCAAAATTTGCTTGCTGTCTTTTCTGTTGGATGATTCTATTATAGCTGAAACAGACTAGAAATCTTAATTTGTGGAGAAAACAATTTTGGCTACTTATGAACGTTTGTTTTTAAATCAAACTGCTAATAAAGAAATCAGTATGAAAGGTAAAATTTTACATCTATTACAAAAATCAGGATGGATGTTTTAGATGTATCCTAATATGCAAAGATGATTGTCACGTGTCACTGTATATTAAGATGAATCTGAATTATTGCAGGCAGTGCCTCTTTTTCACTTCTATAAGAATGGAGTTCTCTTGGAAGCATTTCCAACCAGAGACAAGGAGAGAATTGTTGAAGCCATTATGAAATATACATCTACTACTCAAGATACTTAAGCAAAGGTTCCCTTATTTTCAAACTTTGCTTTTGCAATAAAATAGTCAATAAGATGCTTGGAATGGATGGACCAGATTAATTGGTATACAACATATTATTACTGTAATCATTATTTACAGGGTGTACTTAAATAGTGAAACTGTTTTCTTTTTGCCCCATTGTTTTGCTCTTTATGATCAATGGCATTATTTGCTTGTTCATTTTCAGCAGTGTGTTGAGTTATAATATGCTTGGAATTTATCTGATGAAGATGAAGAAGCCTTTTAGTTTTAGATATGGCTTTTGTAAAAATTAGTGAACCTCTCAAGTCAAACTCTAGATATGGCATATCTAGAAATTAGATGATCAGGAATATGACACGATTCAAACGAGGGGAAAACCATATATACAGATCATATATTCCTTGGCCACTCACTGCATGATAAGGTTCTATGTTATGTCTTGGAGACGGATTTTCCAATGAAACAAATTGAAGAGAGTGGTTTAAGTAGGATTTAATCAAAACATACAACACTCGGAAGGATGAAGATAACTTTTGTTCATCGTCTTATGCCAGATTTGAAGTATGTGAACAAAAGAAAACAAGCAAGCGGGCCATTATGAACTCGATTGACTCAGCAGGGTTAAACTAAATGCGTTCCCCACATCAGTAAAGGATGCATAAAAATATCATGGCCAGCCAAAGCTGGTGCTGGCTGGTAATGATTAAAATGGGAATTGAATCGAGGCTATCAAGCTCTGGTATCCACATCTAGTTAGTAGGGTCCATAAGGGCAAGACAGCACAACCTGTGGTCAGCAAGCTTGGGTGTGCTTCAAAGGGTGCACAGTGCACACCTGTTGGAGACAACATCCATTGCAACTTATCCAATGGTAGTTTGACACATGTATCCTTTGCAGCCCCTGGCAGAGAGCTCCAAGGGTACATCATAAGTGTGGTCATGATTTGTGGAAAACGGCAAGCTACGAATACAAAAGCATTATGTTTACTCCTTTGTGAAAACGATTTGCAGATATAAATGTAAAATTTGGAATAGGACTTGTTTGTTAACTGAAACCTTTCGATTATCATAAATATCAAATTTGGAGCTACAACTTGCTTGCCGCTAAAAGATGGAGTAAAAAAGGCTTTTAATGACAATGAGAATGAACTAAAACTGAGATGGATGGGAAACAAGTTGGTATCCCCAGAAGAGCTTGGAAGGGGATTTGCTATAAATCAGGTGGTAAAAATGGAAACTGCTCAGTTGAAAGTTTTGCTGTAGAGACAAAGGGAGCGAAATCGGAGCGGAGCATTGCATTACTGTTGTTATTGTAATCCACCCAGCATCCGTGCTTGCCTTTCTAAGTTGTAGATTCTTTCCAAAATCTGGTGGGGAGTCCTTGCTGAGGGACTGGAAATGGGCCATACTGAATTCCACTTTCGGATCCTACCACTTCCCACCTGCAAAACCCAACAAAAATGTTACTGTCAGCAGTTATTTACAAAGAAACAAGTCCCCTTCCAACACCAAGGGTCTATAATTCGATTTCTTGGTGTCTCTTTCCATCATTTTAATGAATTTAGTCACCTTACTTCAAATAGCCACTCACATGAACAGCAATATCATTGAAGGATTGTCTCAAAACATCATATGGTAGAACATTCCCTTAAAACTTGATTAAGAATGTTTTTTTGCAGTGACAATAAGAAAATCTCGGTGAAGGGGACCGTTAGGAGAATATGGTCCAACACTCAAGTTACTGTTAAAAGCAGTGTGGTGTGTATGTATGATAGGAGCATTGCATATTATTTGCACTTTAATTTCCAAACAACATACCTGAACTTGGAAACCAGGTGGTGGGTCACTATAAGCATCTCCAATTTTGCAAGCTCATTTCCAGGACAGGCGTGCACTCCACTGCCAAATGGCATGAAAGTATTGGGTTTTGGGGCAACCTATCCAAAACCAAAAAAAAAAAAAAAAAAAACCCAGTGAGATAAACTCATCTTATGTACTACAACCAGAGAAACGCCTTTAATCATAAACCATAAACGTTTATGCCAAAACCATAAATGAAAATATCCAAACACATTGTATACATCGAAAACACTTACATACCTCAAACCTTGAAGGATCGAATTTCTGCGGATCAGTAAAAAAATCGGGATTGTGATGAATGTTTCTGAACAGAGGCATTACTTTCCAACCTTTCGGAATGAGGTAACCTGTTGGCAAATTTAGAGTCGACAAGGCTAAGTACTTCAGCAGCAAAACCTAAAGGGATCATCATTCATGTCTAATCGTTTTTACATGGATGTTTGTTCCATATTTAGGCAAAGTTGCACTTTTATGACAATGTAGTCTACACCCAAATAAATCTAACTTACGGGGTTCATGTATTACATAAATCGATTGATCCTCACCTTTGTATTCCACATCAGCAACTGATTCTCTAAAAGTGAAGGATATGATGCTTGCCATTCTTAAAGTCTCCAATATAACCTGACCATGTCAAAATGCTTTCCACTGTTAGCCAGATTTAGTGGGTAGCCAAATCCAAGTTAGGGAATCAAGGAAGGAACAAATTTCACTATGCAAGTCATTGTAATTGACGGTTCTTAGTCACCTTGTAAGTAATTGGCATATTCCTAGTGTGTGACCAACTCAGCGGCTGATTGCTTTCTTCAGTTAATATTTTAATTGCCTTTTGTTCAGCCTACAAAAACAGGCTCACCATATTAGTTTTATTAAGTTTATGCTGTAGCAGTACTGATCTTGCCTGGACATAAAAATTTCAACAACAAGGACAATCAATGAATGAGGGCATAGTGATCATACAGAAAGAGAGACTGTTCTAGACCCCGGCAAAAAAAGGGAAAAAATGGTTAATTTGGCTTGTTCCAGGCCCTACCTTAACTGCCTCTAGAAGTTTCGGGTTGTCATGGAGGTACTTGACGATCCATGTCATGACACTGGCCGTTGTGTCCTGAGCAGCGAAAAGAGTTCCGATGATGTTATCGGCGATTTTATCGTCGGTTAGGACTTGGCCTTTTTCATCCTTGGAATTAAGTAGGCAACCCAAAAGATCCTTTTCCAGCAACTTCTTCTCCTTCCTTTCACTTATGATATCACTCAATATCTTACTTAACCTCTTCCTTGCCTGCAGGGAATCCGTTTTAGTCACCGGAAAAAGGGAAGAAGACGGTTAATTTTTGGAGTGAACTAACAGGAATTGGATTTGCTTATTACCTGCAATGCCTTTCTGTATGGAGTTCCAGGGATGTTTGTAGGGAAGGAGTTGTAGCCTTTGTCAACTATGAAGTAGTTCTTCTTAAGCTCCTCTCTATATCGAGCCTCGAGGCGGCCAAAAATCATTAGTATGCCAACTTCGAAAGAGAACTGCAATCATTTGGAGACAAATTGTTAAGCAGAGATATCCAAAGACAGTATGAAACAAAACTTTTCAAAACTAAAATATTTTAATAGGAAAAACTGTTTTGTCTCAGTACTTGTTAAAGTGGGAAAAGAACTATAAAAAAAAAACTATTTGACCCAATCATTTGTTTGACGATGACATTGAACCGAACAATGACCTTTTTTATTTCATGAAAGGTGTTAACGACATGCCCCCCATGCCAAGAATCTACGGTAGAGGCTGCTAGGGCATCGATATCGGGCACCAAGTTCCGAATAGCCTCAATAGACAATGAGACTTGAACCAGCTTCCTGAGACGAGTGTGGTAGTCTCCTTGGTGAAAAAACAACGCCGCTGGACCAACGAGACGCTCCTTGCTTTGGGGGTACGTGGGCTTAAACAAGTGAGCTTGAGTTACTAACACGAAGCGAGCTGCCTCGGGACTAGCCAACATAACAGAAGGGCACCCTAATATGTGCGTTTTGAAAATCTCTCCATACCTGAACCACCATGTACTGAAGTTCAGTGAAAAAAGCACCCAAAAAAAAAAGTAAAAGAGAAAAAAGAAGCCAAAGAGAATCAAAGGCAGCAGAAGGGCAAAGCGAGGAGGGTTTCGAAAACCTTTTCTGTTTGGAAGCGAAAAATACATTTGGGTCTCGAGAATAGAGTTGGAGAGTTTCTCCTATATAAGGCCACCCCATTGATCCAGGAGGAAGCTGGGTCTCACTTTTCCCTTGGGATCCTTTCTTTTGTCTTCTTAACAATCTACACCAGACTAGAGTCATAAGTAAGATGGTGGCATATACAAGAATTCCAGCCATTTTTGTGTCGACCACAATGATCCCCCTTTGGAGAGCTGTTAGCTAAATTAGGTTAACCCTTACTCGTTCTACGATAAAATGCAAGATTTTCTAGGTTTGGCTATATGGTCACTCGTGGAAGGAGAAGGCATTCGCTTATATAGAAAAATTGAAAGAAAGATACCGACAAGAAGGAAATATGTATGTATGTATGTATGTCATTCAATGTGACATAAAAGATATTCATAGAAATCCACCAAAAACCATTGGACGTTGTTTTACAGACAATTTTCACCAGGTATAAGCTCATGTACCAAATTCAAACCTATCCTTATCTTTATTACCATTTATTTTTGTTGATATTAAGAAAGGCAACGAATCATACATGTTAATATTTAAATATCCATTAATTCGCTATTATTTTTTAAAAGGTTAGAATTACAAATAACATATTTTTATATTATATTACCAGGTTTTAAGTTTCCATATGATGTTAACAACCTAATTTTTTTTGCCATGTCATACCTATCCTGTTGACATGTGGCAACATAATTTTTTTATATTTTTATTTTTAAATTAATAAAAACAATTGTTTAAAATTATAATCTTTTTAAAATGAATAATAAAATCTAAAAAAAAATAATCTTTAAAAGTTTTGTTCTAAAAAAAACTTTAAACCTTTTTTTGGTTTTAATCTGTCTCAATTTAAGATTTTAAATTTAATTTAAGTGATATAACATTTTTCTAAAAAATAAAAAAAAATCATAGAAGATTATAATTCTTTTAAATTTAAATAATGGCATATTAATTAAATTATATACCTAATAAATATTAATTTAATTTAAAATTTTGAATTTAAATAATTAGGCAAACTACACAACAGGTCACCCAACTATTGCCTCTTTTCTTTTTTGGTCATCCAACTATCATTTTATTTAATTTGGTCACCCAACAAATCAAAATTATTTTTTGACCCATTTCCGTTAAGTGTCGTTAAATCTCTGATGTGAGAATAACGTGACAATTAAAAAATTGATATAATAAAAAATTAGCCTTTAACTTGTACATGTTATATCATTTTGATCATAATTTTAAAAAATTAACCCTCAAAATTTATAAATAATCTCAATTTCATCCTCAAAATTTACTTCCCTCTTCCACTTCCCCATTGCCATTACCATTGTTGGTTCCACCCCCACCTTTATCCAAAAACAACTTCCCTTTTTTCTCCACTTTTTTTCTTTCTTCTGAGTTCACAAAACAACACCAAAATTTATACAAACAAAACAAGAAATCCAATGAACAAATATCAAGAAATAACATAATATATGTGAACGTAAAGATTTAAATTTTCAGAACATAAAAATTGAAATGTTTCACAGCAACTAGAAAAAAATGTGTGTTTTTCTTTTCAAAAACCATTACGGCTAAGTAATTCAGACGTGAAAACCAAAAACAAAAACAGCATAAAGAAAGATCAAAAGTTTCATGTGTTTTTTTAAAATCTCAGATCGAAAAAAGCTTTAAAAAGAGAAGTGAAGAGAGTAACAACCTTTAGAGATGGCGTTTTGGATTTTAGCACATTTAAGAACAACATTATGGTCATTGAGACCATTTTCTTCTTCAATGAGGTCATCGGTATAGTCATTTTGCCAGCTGACATCGTTGTTGCCGAGGGCACCGTCGGTAACAAAAAAAAAAAGTTTTCTTTGGAGAAAGCTGGAGGAGGAGGAGGTGGAGCTAATGATGGTAGTGGCGATGGGAGAAGTGAAAGAGAAAGGTAAATTTTGAAGATTAAATTGAGATTATTTGTAAATTTTGAAGATTAATTTTTTTTAAATTATGACGAAATCGATATAATATATAAATGCTAATGACTAAATTTATTATACAATTTTTTTTCCTGCCAAGTTATCGTCTCAACAGAGATTTAATGGCACTTAATGGGAATGGATAAAAAAATAATTTCAATAAGTTGAATGATCAAAAAAGAAAAGGGACAATAAATAGATGACTTGTGGTATAGTTTAACCCTTAATAAATTTATAAAATTATCCCAACAAACAAAAATTAGTCAACTATTTTTTTTTCATAATTTACATTATTTAAAACTTTGTTTCTAAAATTAAAAAGTATTAGATATACATGATTTCTAAAATTAAAATTTATTTTAAATTTTATTATAATAGTTTTACTTTTCAAAATTTCTTCCTATATTCATAATATTAAAATTAAATTATCTTCTAAAAATTTATGTGTATTTTTTAATTTGTTTATATCTTTTAAATATTGTTTTACCAATAATTTTAATCAATACGTCACTATTTAAATAGTAATAAATTTATTAAAAACACGGTACTAGGTAAAAAAAACTATAATATAAATATATATATTCAAACAATTACAATTACAATTATAATTACAAACTAAATTAATATAATACACAATAAATAAAATAGAAAATTGAAACAAAAATAGGCACATGAATTTTTGGAATTGCATAAAAACAAACCAATTCCTCTTACTACTGCTTGGAATTTTTACACCTCATCCCCGAAAGTAAAAATAATGGCCGTGGTCCTCCTGGAACCAAAAATCAGATTGTGTAATATGTGGGGTCTGACTCTAAAGTTGTACCAATGAAGGCGAAGCATATAAACTTATTAGGGTATTTTTATACTTTAATTAAATAAATAATGTGAGAGTTCCATCCACAATTTTCCAGGTCCATTGGCCAAGTCATTTAAGACACCTCTGATCAAAACCAGAGGAACATCCAAATTATTCTCTTTGCCAAATAAATTGATTTTACAATTACTTGTTTGTGAGACCCTATAGTACTTCAACTAAATTTAACTAATATTTATCTTATTCGGTTAATTTGAAATCTTCCATAAAACTTTGTTTCAATTGAATTTTTTTTTTAGAAAAGACTTGTTGAAAGTTGAAGGTTTAGGGTACTATAACTCCCATAATGATTCATATGCTATAGGCTATAGGTTGAGGGTTTAAATTCTACTAAATGCAAGACCTGTATCTCCCCTTAAGTGGTGTGCGTGCTAAATCAAGTGGTACCATATTTCTTTTATAGTGACCTATATGCTATAGGTCAAGGGTTTGAACCCTATAGGTGCAAGATGAGCACGTTCTTCTGATAGGTGCTCATACAATCCAACGAGGCACTCTAGCTCCGTGAACCCCACTTTAAGTTTGAGCTCTCATCAAGAGTCAATAGACAATCTTGACTCAACCTGGGGACAATATCAATCATTGTTGAAGGTTCGATCAACTATCCAACTAACTATACTTTGAAGACTTTTCTTGAAAAAGTCGAGTCTCTCAATAGATACCAATTTAAACATAATAGATGGGTTGTAACCATAATTTGACCTAACACAATCATTTCTCGTTTGAATTAATAAAAGGTTTAATGCTTTTTTATTATTTTAATAGTAAAGAAATAATTTTAGTTATTATAATTATTTTAATAAAGATCATCAAGGGTGAAAATTATGTAATAAATCTATAAATAAATATTACATAAAAGTCAAATTAGATTTTGGTAAAAATGGTAAAGTTAAGACATTGAATAGTATGATATCTTAGGTTCAAATCCTATTATGTGTAAGTATTTTTCTAGATTTATATAAAATATCAAAAGACAAATATAGCCTCAAAATAATATTTGTTACTTTGTAAAAATAATAAATTTTTGGTAATTTTATAATTGAATTGGGAGTTGGTTAATGGTGACACCAACTCAATAAACAATTTTACAAATTATATATAATAACTAATTTTTTAAATGGGTTAGTTGTATGTATTAATTAAATTATTTTTAACTATTTTTAATTTTTTTTAAATTATAACATTTCATAAATAATATGATTAAGAAATTAAACACAATAATATATGTTTAATTTTAAAATCCTGATATTTGATATTAGAATGATTTTCATTCTATGATGATTTAAAATTGGGTAAACTACACCCATGGTCATTCTAAAATAAGGTTTATCCTATTTTGGTCACTCTAATTTTTTTTTCTCAATTTAGTTATTCTAAATAAGATAATTGTGCAAATTAATCATTACCGTTAAAATTTTCGTATTCTTTTAACGGATTGCTAAAGTGACATGTTAGCCCATTGAGTGACTGACATGTGACATTTTTTTGCTGACTTTTGACTAAAGTTTAGGGACCTTTATATAAAATTTAGTGGAGAAAAGTGTTTGACTAATTATAAGGAGGTCCCTAAACTTTAGTCAAAAGTCAACAAAAAATGTCATGTGTCAATCACTCAATGTGCTTATGTGCCACATCAGAAATTCGTTAATAGAAAATGGAAATTTTAACCACGGTGACTAATTCGCACAATTATTTTATTTAGAGAGACTCAATTGAGAAATAAAATTTGGAGTGACCAAAATAGGACAAATCCTATTTTAGAGCGACCCTATGTGCAGTTTACCCTTTAAATTTTTATAGAAACAACAAGAAGTAGATAAAAATAAAATGGTATATCAAATATTGAAGGAGTGATAATAAATTTAACTCATGACATTCAGTAATTTTTTGAGGGGGTCATTTTGGTTCCCAACCTTTAAAATTTAATTAAAAATTTTCTTTTGGACTGAAAAATTGATTGAACTATTAAAATTTTAACGACATTAATGTGGTCACTAGCATGGTAGAACACGTATAATTCATAAAAATTAAAATATTTAAAAAACCAATAAATTTCAAAAAAAATTCATAAAAACTTTTAGAAAATTTATCCATGTTAACAGTAAAGTATGCATAACATTCACATGAGCTACCACGTCAATGCTATTAAATTTTAACAAATTAGTCAACTTTTTTAACAAAAAAAAGCAATTTTATTAAAATTTAAAAGTTGAAGCCAAAATGACCCCCCAAAAAATAAGGATCAAAATGATAAAATGAATACATATTAGAGACTAAAATTATATTTACACCAATATTAAAAACCTACCACCTATAAAATAAATCAGTAAAAATGATACATGGAAGAAAAATATAGCTAATGGAATTTATTCCAAAATTAAAAAGAATTTATTTCAAAATTAAAGCATATTCTAAAAATAGATGAAAATATTATTTAATGTGATAAATAGTGGTCTTAATTATTTTATTTAATATTATAAAATGTTGATGTGTTAGGTAATAAAACCCATCACTTATCATATTATTAATTTCAGTTTGTGAAAAGGGAAGGAAACTTGGTTGTTAATTGACTAACCAGAACATGTTCATTTACTGATGTTAATTTACGTATTCTTGATGTTTCTATATTTAAAATTACTTTTAGGAGATAAATTTGGTTCTCCTTATATAAGAATAAATTGATATAAGGTAATATGGTGTCTTCTCTTATTTATAAAAAAAAAATCGTGGCTTAAAATTACAATTTTATTTTCCATGAAAACCTGAATTGATAAGTTGTTAGAAATGGGCCGGGGGATAAGTAATGAGTTTATTGGAAAAAAATAAATTTCCAATTAATTCAAGAGAAGTAAAAATAAATAGGTAGCTTGCTATTGGCTTCTTGATCTTGCTAGAAATGAACCGGTGCTAAATATTTGGTTGCACTATGGGGCAGTCAAATCAATGGTCAATTATTTCAACAACTAGAATTTTCTAAAATTAATGCTATCACATGAAAATTATATTGTTTTTTTTAATTATGAAATTAGTTGGATTATTTTGTAATCATATTAAAAGTATTTCAAGTGCATATTATTGTTGAATACTTTTTATAAATTACAGATTCAATGTTGTTTTTGTGCGAAATATTTAGTTAGAGGTCTAAAGGTTTGAAAAATCATATAAAAGATTATCAAAATGTGTGTGATGTTGTTTTGGTGGAAGATGAAGTTTACCTTTCTTTTTCTTTTAATTTAGTTTATATACTATAGTTAGGAAGTCATTAATTAAGTTAATTATAACACTAACTAAACTTAGTGGATGGTATTATTATCATTACAAATGGTTTCTTTACCATTTTAAATCCTTAACTAATTGCTATTTAAACCATCCAACCTTTGACCAATTAAAAATTTATAGTGATTGGATTTAGTCCCTAACCCTTAATTAACTATTAATTCGACCAAATTTTTTAACCAAACTTCCTTACAATATTACCTTATCTTTGTAAATATTAATAATATTTAATATTTACGGGCTCGATTTATAAAAACGAGATTCTAAAACCGTATTTTTCGGTGCCAATGAAAATCGGGCTGTTACAATGTGTAGATGTATGTGTAATAATATGTGAAAATAAAGATAAAAGTGAACATGTGAATTAAGTGTTAAATGATATATGTGAATTAATGAGAGAAATATTTTGATATGTGAATGTGAAAGTTAATTTAGTGATAATATATGTTAAAGTTAAATTTATGAGTTATAAAGTTAATTTAAATGATTTTATGTTTTGAAAATGAATTAAAAGTTTAAGTGTAACAGTGAAAGAAATTGTATAAATAAATATTATTAAAATTAATTGAATTATATATATAAGGTAAGATTCATTCCAATTGAATACTTGCTAAGTAAGTGTGATATATATATATATATAACACTTAGTTTTGGTAGTGTAAATATGAACTATAAATGTATATTAGAAGTGTTATAAAGCAAGTGTATGAATACAATTTAAAAAGATGATTATGTGCTTAAATGTAACATCTCTTTCTCATATCTGTTATCAAATCGGGTGGGGGGTGTTACATGCGTCAAATTTATTCAAGGGGACAAGGTGCTACCTCTTCAACAATAAGGATTGTAGCTCGTGGAACAACAATAATCTTTTCCATGTAATTAAGGTGGAGTATTTTTTTTTATCTTCAATATGATCACAATGAGTTGCAACCTCATGTTTTACACGAGCATCAATAAATCATTGATCATCTTTGCTTAAATATGACTACTTTTTTTGTTGGAAAAATCAATTAAGAAAATAGTGAACGTTGCACAATAAATGTTTAATTTTTGTTCTTAAACCTTAAATTGAATTATTACTTGTGTTTTGAGCGAGACTTTCTAAGTCGTTTCTTAGCTTTCTACCAAACAACTTTCTCTACTATCATTGAATCCTAGCTTACTTTGAGTGTGAGCTCAAATAACAATAATTGAATGCACAAATTGAAAACTTTAATTAACTTTCCTTATAGGAACCATAATTTTTTTGATTTTTTTTGTAAAAAAATAGGATTTATTCTAAAAATAAATTGCCACTATTTTTTTGATAGAGTAACAATGCTCATTGATGTGTTAATTAGGTCATTCCATAGTTCTTATTTGTAGGAAACATGTCACACCCCAAGTTTTAGAATCCACATCTTGACTAGTTGACGTGGTGGCGTAATCTTGTAAGTTAGTCCGTCTAATCAACAAGATTAGACCTAGTCTGGGGTGGAATTGTTCAGCATTTCACTAAGATCCGCCATCTAGTGGGCTTTCGCATCTTTAGTTTTGACGAACTTCTGCATTGGCGAGTTCTCCCGTGCATAAACACACCAATGGCGAGTTCTTTTACAGTTAAGATACTTATTCAATAGTTTAACTGGGGTAGGTAGGACATGTATCAGTTACGTGTCAAACTCTTAGTAAAGAACGTGTCATTTTGCATGACACCTGTAAAGCCTTGTTAATGGTGTCTGATTAGGGGAATTGTGTATGCATGAATAGTGATTAGGTAACCTGTTACAGTGGGATTATAGGCTAAGTCCTTTATAAATAAGATGAAGGCTTAATGGAGAAGGACTTTATTTTTTGTTTCTCTTTTCATCCCTGTTCTTTAAAATAGAAGCCTAGTGTGTTATTGCTTTGTGAAGAAGGTACCAACCTTTAGCTTGTTTAGTAACAGACTTTCTCAAGCCAATTGCTAGCAAATTCTTGAGTCCTTCTTTAGTTTAATACTAGAGAATGATAGGGTTGTAGGAATCATTTATCTAGGTTTCTAGTGGAAGTTGGAGGGAAGGAAACTTATTTCAGGTTAATATTTGCATGTTTCCAATTCCTTTTTTTAATTAAAATTTCAATTGTTTCTGTGCTTAATGAATATTTAATTTTATTTAGCTAAAGAAATGAGAGAAGGCCCTAGTATAAAAGCGAAAGAACCTGTAAGATAGGGAAAGCTCATCTTGGTCATCTCTGGTGAGTTCCACTCGTGATTCTATTAAATCTCATCTAATTTTCTAATAGCGTTGTTTTTCCAAGTAAGTATGTTATTAAAAATCAACAGTGCATGTCTGTGAGAATGAACTAAAATGATAAAGACGGTTTATGCATGAATGGTTGTGAATGGATTTTTTCCTTGGCTTACAAGCTCCGTATCCGAAATGTTGGAAAGGGGGAATGGTGGAAATTGTTGAGATGTGATGGCAGATATGTATGGAGATTATGATATAAAATGAGATTTACCTCCAGTAGGGCATGTAAATGCAAACCACAAATGGTGAATGTCCTGACCTTGCGGGGGAACACGTAAGTGTTTGAATTAACAAGTAGGATTTGCGGAGGTTCAGATGGATATATGAAATATTGGCTCATTGGAGCAATACTGTGAATAAGAAACTGTAGCTCTTTGGAGTGTTTTGTGGATCAGAAGTTAACGCGAGGAAAGGGCCCATGGATAGTCCATGCAAAACATGCGAGTGTTATGTAAGTCGCTGCATGTGAATAGTGCTTGGATGAATGGGTATCCGCACAATTTGTGCTTAACAGTGAATAGCATCCGCTTGTGAACTAACTTGGTTGTAGTATGAAATTGTTTGTGTTTTGTGATTTGGCATGACTAATATTTGCATGGAAACCTAAGTTAGAGGCGGATAGTATCCGCCAATGAACCTTAAATTGTTTAGTGTTAAGAATTCGCTGACAGATCTTATACATCTACATTGGTGTATCCGTGGTTTTATTAAGTGTGGTACAAGTTTAACTAAATTCTATTTCTTGAAAACCTTGTCCGAAGGTTTATTATTTTATCCTTGTGTAAGCAGTTGGTTTATTATTTATCTTTTCATTTACAACATATCATTATTCACAAATGATTGGAATTAATTTATTTATTATAAGTGAAAAATTACAATCATCTAAACTTATATTATCCGCGTGTAAGATGGTTGACATCATCTAATATTAGTATAGATGTTTTTCTCCAAATTTTAACACTAATGGAAGGACATTTTATAGATGTGAAGACCATTATTATCTGCTATTTGTTAATAACCTATCAGAGTAATTTGATGATTGAAGTCATTCATGCTATACTACCAATTTTACTTTACTCATCGTGTCGATCCTCATCAAGTCAAAGGTAAAAATCATACACACTGTCCATTTATCATTTTTGTATATTAAAAATATAACCTAAAAGGATCCTCTTATCAAATTGATTCACTTCATGCAAAGAATTATTCATCAATCTGGGTTTTGTCTCAAATTCGCATTAACGTCACCTTTTTAGCAAGCAGCTTTTTTTCTTGCTATTGTTGACGACGAGTTTCACATCACTTTTTTCTTGACTTGATGCTCAATTAATACAAATATGTCATCATCTTTCATTTATAAAGAGGTTAATAATAGTATATAAATTTAATTATTGGTGTCCAAGAAAAAGTACAAAAGGCGATTAATTTGAGCAAAAGGAAAGAGTGGCATCCAGCTTAACACCTGACGCAATAACAGAATTCCTAGGATCTCCGGCTCCCACCCCAAAATCCCGTCTCCATCTTGTTTGCGCTTACTGATTCTCTGGGACCCACCTCTTGTCGGTGACACCCCAAGCCATTACAAGAATGTTTGCCCATGCCCCTTGACTATGTGGAGCTCTCACCCTGTTCCATCTCACAACACCACACCTTTGCTTTCTTGCTTGTTATGCTCTTAAGACAAAACAGGATTCCGGGGCGTAATGTTGATGTCCCCAGGTGGTGCCCGTCACCGTCACACCTAGCTGGATCTTTACACATGTCCCAATCTGGGTGGACCATTTCCAGAGTCTTCCAATTCGAGAATGCCCCCCCGATTATCTCTTCTTTCCTACCATTCCCAAATTACACTACTTCAACTCTATTCTGCTCATACATTACAATATAATTATTCCATTAACCCTGTTTATCTATTTCTTCATTAACTATTCTTAACTTTATGACAAAAAGATGATGTCTTAACATTTATGTTATACATGGTGATTATAAATTAAAAATTCAACTTTAAAATATTTATAATTTTAGATGAATTCTGTTATTCTTGAATGTTGATATCTTAATTTCTTTTGATTCTTCAATATATATAAAAATCTATAGTCGAATTTCATCCCTTGGCATATTTTTTGTGATTCCACTTTTTTTTATGTCTAATAGCTTAAAGGTGTATAGAAAACGAAAACCAAAGGTGAGGCGACGGAGATTTTTATAGGTACTACGTGACATAGAGGTGATTGCATCTATTTTTATCTTATTGCAATCCTTACATTTAAATTCAAATACATTTTATGATTGATTTTATTATTACCTTGATGACTTTTGGAGCCACGGAAGACGATAGAAGCTTCAAGTTTGTTTTGTAGATAAAAGATTTGTTGAATGTTTTTCAGCAAAAACTAAATGGAATGTGAATAAGGAGATGGAGACGATGGTGCTGGTGAATTTTGACAATATCCTGGCTTGATGATCGACGCCTACAAAGGACTGTGGTGGCAGAGGCCGGCTGAAATCTGGGTTTGATGATGTTTTTCCTGGAAAACTATTGAATGGTTAAAGAAGGGGTGGGAAGAGGGAGAGACGTGAGAAACTGTTGAATTATGAGTTTATCTAAGAGCTTTTTAGTTTTTATTTAAAAAATTTTAATAGATTTAATTGCATCAAAGATCCCCGACCATCATTCTAAATTGATCTCCAAACTTTAAAACATTCTAATAATATCTCTAAACTATTGATGTTATGTCAATTAGGTCCTTTCATTATTGAAATTGTTACTATAAACATTAAATGACACGTAAAATTTTATGTGTTATGATTTAAAATAAAATATTAAAGAAAAATAAAACGTTGTTGCCGTATAATTTTTTTAAATTAAAAACTAAAAATAGATTAAAATTAAAGAGAGAGAGAGAGAATGGTAGTTTTTTTAAAAGCTTCAAAACCTCAAAAGTAAGATATTTGTAACATTCATTTTTACAATATTTATTTTAATTTATGTTACATAAGATTTGGTATATAATTTAACAATTAAATTAATTATTTAGTAACAGAAAAACTTTATCAATATAAAGATGTAATTAGAATGTTTTAAAATTTCAAAATATATGTAATATTTGAAAAGAGACATATATTTCCAAAAGTTGAATTAAATGCCGCATTAAAAATTCAACTAAACAAGCAGTAATTATCCAAAGGAGAAATTTTTAGATATATTTTTTAATTTTTTATACGTTTGTTGATATTTTAAACATTTTGATAATTTATATATATTCTTCTCCCAAAATTTTAGATATATTTTGAAATTTATTATTTTATATTTTTTAGAATTACTTTTTAAAACTTGAGATAGTACTGTCTATATTAGGTTAAATTTGTTATTATGGAATTTTTAGTATTCCCACACAAAGTTAACAACAGTCAACGAAATTAATATATATATATCCGTAAGTTTTTATAGTTTGAATAATAAAAAAATTAAAACATTATTAAACATGCTGCAATATAATTTACGACTTTTAATTTCTTGTTTGACCTTTCTCCTCTCGTTTGTATTTTCTTTTTCTTATAGTCATCAAAACATTGACCAACAAAACGTTTTTCAATAATAATAATATTATCGTATCCGTCAATTTCTTCTTAAAAATACATATTTAGATATGAAGGAAATAATACGATTAGAAGAATGTACGTCAATAGATAGGGGCAAAGCCAGAATAATTTTTTAGAGGTCGAATGAAATTTTAATTTTCTATAGGCTATATCTTTAAAATTTTTAAAGGATTAAATCGAAATTTTATAATTTTAGGGGGCCAAAGTGTAATTTTACATTTACTAGTTTAAAATTTTAAAGGTTTAAAGTTTAGGATTTAGGGTTTAGCCTAAATAATAATTTTTCATTTTAGGAGGGCCAGGCGCCCTGCTAGCCCCCTAGCTTCGCCTCTGTCAACAGAGCTCAATTAGGGATACGTGACAAAAACAATATTTTTCAAATTGATACGAGTAGATTATGTAGAGTGAAAGGAGTAATTGTCTGAGGTTGCTTACGGGCTCAAAGGCTTTTAAAAGCTTTGTGTGGGGTTGCTTACGGGCTCAAAGGCTTTTAACAGCTTCATTGACGAATGTAAGGTAGTGGATTTACCGCTTTTTGGGAAGAAATTTACTTGGTTCGACCCTAAAAATAAGATGAGTTGGTTGGATAGTTTTCTTGTTGATGAATATTGGTTGGTGCGCTTCAATGATCTCATTCAACAAGGATATGACAGATCAATTTCCGGTCATATATCGATTTTGCTATATAATTCATCGGTTGATTGTGTAACACCCCTTACCCGTATTCAACACCGGAATAGGGTACGAGGCATTACTAGAACACGTACACTTGTAAAAGTATTTAACCGAGTTATAAAACTTCATCTAAATTAAAACTTTCAAATTATTAACATGCTTTTATAATTCTTTATAATATATCCTCAAAATATTATATTCATAATAAATAGGACCTACGAGACCCGATACATATTCATGCAATTCACAAGTCTTAATAATTCAATGCTTAATTTCCATTTCATTCAATTCACAAATTTCTCATGTTCACAATTCAAATCATTAAGTTCAATACTAATACATATTTACCATTTAACTCAACGTTTATCGATTATACCATTCATTAACACATTTATGAAATTCTCAATTTTGCAATGAAAATATCACTTTAGCTTAAATAACAACATCAATTCAACTCATCATCCTGGTATAAATTCACTACCACTTATCCATTTACTATAATTTTTTTGGGCCCATTTGTCACTTACCATCCTTAATCAAATTAAGTACTTCACTTCTACTTTGCCATAGTATAATTATGGTCTTGTGTATAATCACTTAGCACTTTCCGAAGCTATAGCCATGCCATGGTCTTACACGGATCACATTTATCACTTGTCACTTGTCACTTGTCACTTGTCACTTGTCACTTGTCACTGATCAGATAAGTGTAGCTAAAGTTACCACTTATCACTTGTCACTTGTCACTTGTCACTGATCAGATAAGTGTAGCTAAAACTACCACTTATCACTTGTCACTTGTCACTTGTCACCAATCAGATAAGTGTAGCTAAACTACCACTTATCACTTGTCACTAATCAAAAGTACTCAAATCCGATATTCCGCTCAATTTGATCATTTATTCGATTTTCGCATTGTTATTTTATTCCCAATTCATCAACAAATATATCTCATCATACATTATATAATTCATGAAATTAACATGTAATCATTAAATTTCAGCCATATAAACTTACTATTTCATTACCTTTCCACACTCGTTTCCTATGCACATCACACAAGATATAAACATATCATTCAACCATAGTCGCAAGCTAGTGTATTTAAACATAACTCTTTTTGGAACTAACCACATGATAAACTATTTCACTAAAGATTACATAATTTAAACCTTACCACCCTTTTTATGATCACAAGTATATTTCCAATTAGGCACTTACCATTTCAATGCATAACTTATAAATTTAACGTGGCATAATCCAGCCACTACTTGGCCAAAGCCTAAGCATGTACACCAAATATGTTAGCCAAATACACATATAGCATAAGCATTATAAGTATGGATGAGCACAACATTTATTCATGTATCACGCTTACCAACATGTGTTAATTCATAAACCATTCATGACATTACTTCATGCCAAATCATATACCGAATATACCATACACACATACTCTGAAACTTTATTTTTCACACATGAGCTTATACCATGACCAATAATGCACAAATATAAGCATCATTTATATTTCATCATTTATCAATTATAATCAAGCATATGACCAATTATACACAAATCATTCATATATTTCCCAATTTTCCTCCTCCTCCTCTCCATTCCACATCCTTAATGTGTATAACACATTTAAACAACATTATCCATACTATCACTATTTTCCTGTATGTAAATTCAAGTTGTCTGTCTGTGTCAGAGTCACTAATTTATTTATATCTCGAGCTACAGAGTTCCAAATTAGGATCCGTTAATTTTCTCTGAAACTAGACTCATATATCTTCTTACCATAAAATTTTTAGAATTTTTTGTCCAGCCAATAAGTACAGTTTGTTTATTATTTAAAGTTTCCCCTGTTTCACTATTCAATAGTTCCAACCTCTCTTCACTAAAAATTAATTATCTCATTGTACAGAATTCTAATGATGTACTTGTTTATTTATATTTAAAATAGACTCAAAGAGGATTTTAAACATATAAATTATAATCAATAATTATTTTTGTACAATTTTTAATTATATTTCCAAGTCAGAGCAGGGGATTTCAAAATCATTCTAACCCTGTCTCACCCAAGTTCAAATATCTCATAATATAAAATTCTTTTGTGTACACCATTTCTTTTATGTGAAAATAGACTCATTCATATTTAATTTCATATATCATTCAGCCTCTAATTCAATTTCCACCATTTTTGGTGATTTTTTAAAGTCACATAACTGTTGTTGTCTAAACCGTTTTATTTCTGAATGTACTCTTTCATAATTTTTCACTTTTTCTCACTTTTCTTTTTATCGATCAAGGTCAATTTCTCGTCTTTCTTGATTTATAACAACACATTTAACTTATTTAACACTCACATTATTCAATTTAATTAAAAAAATCACTCTTTGGAAAAATTACATTTTTGCCCTTAAACTTTTCATTAATTTCTATTTCATCCCTAGGCTCGAAGAATGAAATTCATGAAATTTAATCCCCTAAACGAAATTCATATGTCTCTATAACAGTTCATAGATTTCACAAAAATTAGAATTTTTCCTTTGAATTTCACAAGTTTACCATTTCACCCAAAATCACTTTGTAAAAGTTGTTTATTTACTAACAACCTTTCATTTTCTACCAAAATTTTTTAATTTTTAGCATGTTCACCCATGGCACAATTTCCATACATTGATAACTTTTCAAATAAATCATCAAAATAAAGAGAAAATGTTATCTCGATCTCAAAAATATAAAAATTATTAAAAACGGGACATGATTACTTACCAATTTATGCCAAGAAAGTCTCTTTTCTTTCTCCTAGGGTTTCCATGAAAATTTTGGGGAAGAAGATGATAGAAAAAGATGATATGTTCATGTAATTAATTATCATCTTTTAATTTCCTCAAATTCCAATTTAGTCCTTTTCTTTTTCTCAAATTCCATGGATGATTCATCCATAAAAATCTACCATCTTTTGATTGATAGTCTATTTACTATATAAGGACCTCTAGTTTTGAACTTCATAGCTATTTAACCTTTCTAATTTCTAGAATTCAATTTCTACGTTTTATACAAATAGGTCCTTTCCTTAATTAATCACTAAATCGATAAAATTTTCATATCAGTATTTTCATGAAACCTTTCTATCATAATGCAACCCATGTCATAGTTTTAAAATAATTTTTTTCCTCGTCAGATTTGTGGTCCCGAAACCATTATTCCTACTAGACCCAAAATCGGGCTGTTACAGATTGGGGTCCCCATCCTTTTAAGTTCCTTAACGCTTAGCTCGACAAAGAGGAATGTACTAACCTTATTAAGGATGTCTGGGGAAGGTTCAATGGTGCGAACATTAAGTTGGTTGGTAAGTTAAGAAGATTGAAGATGGCAATAAAGCAATGGAATGAGAAGTTTGGTGGAAATGTAGACATGAAAATAGATGAAATTGAAAGGAAAATTTTGGAATGGGATGATATTGGTAGTAGTAGGCATCTAAATGAGGAAGAATTGGAGGAAGAGAGTCGACTGAATTTGGAATTATGGGGTGCAGTGAGATTTCGGGAATCAGTATGGCGTCATAAATCTAGGCTATTGTGGTTAAAAGAAGGTGATGCCAACTCAGCTTTTTTCATAAAGTAGTAAAAATCATAGCAAAAAAGGGCAATTTATGGTCTTAGATTTGGGTCGAGTTGGTGCAATGACCCAAAGTTTTTAAAGAAAAAAAGTCTATGAGCACTTCAGCAACCACTTCAGCTGATGCGGTCGTTGAAAGCACCAAAAATATCCTATCCCTAATAAATAATGAAAAAGAATTGTAAAAGGGAAGTAGGGTCAAATCCTGAGGGACTGGATTTGCACAATGTCTTGTTCTGTGAAATCCCAGGCAGAATTTTGCCCAAGAAAACCTGCGTTCTTGGAAAAAAATAAAAAAATAAAAAATAATAGAATTAAAGGTTTGGATCTTGGAAACGAAAAATAAAATAAAAACAGAATTAAGAATATTGAATCAAAAATTTGAGTAATTAAAAATAGAGTTGAGAGAAAGAAAATTCTTATGGGAGATTCCAGCCTCTACTTGTCTCGTTCCGCCTTGGGTTCAATCCTCGGCTTTTAGATGATCCTTCCCAAACCGAATAAGACAGTTATAGTGGAAGAGGACACCTACGACCACCAACTCCAAGGATTTAGACTTACGATTTAGTGGAACCTGACTCTAGCCTACAATCGCTTCTGTGGGATTGTCTTATGCTAGATCAACGTTTCTCAATGGCGAATCCCACGCCATTTTGTCTCTTGGGCTCGCCAACCTCTGACGCAGTAAGCTAACGAACTGACTGTGCTACATTCCCAAAACATACAAAGCGGCTGCCTTTGCATACATTGAAAAGCTTACTTCTTAAGGGACATAGACGGAAGCATCAGCCCCATAGTGCGGAGAAACGATGAATACTCAGTGAGGAGGCTAAGTACGAACTCTAAGCCTCAAGAACCCTTTTTTGGGGAATATCGATAACTTTCGGCTAGATGGATTTAGTGGCTCGTGGTTGTGGTGGAAAAGAAAATAAATATAATAAAAATGGAGATTGTATTGAAAGGAAATATGAGAAGAACAAAAGCCTAGACTTTTGGGAAAGAGTGTTTACAGAAAAAGATCTATCTCTTTTGAGTCACTTCACTCCCTATTTATAGTGCTAGGGGAGATAGTCTAATCCTACTTAAATTTCTAAAAGATAAATACATTTAATTGAAGATAAATAAAGATAAATAAATTAAAATCCTAAAAATAATCCTTAATAATTATCTCAATATTAATTATCCTAATATAATTAAAATAGAGTTTAATAGAATAAAATCTCTTCTTTTTGCATTTCAACCCTTGTGTCCTCCATGCTTGCACTTTTGACACCAACTTTTCCTTGTGTCACACATTGGCCCATTTTATCTCTAAATTCACGCTTTTGGCCCTTAATTTTGCTTTTGCCACAAATTTAGTCCTTATGAGATAAAAGATCATAAATAGCTCAAATTAGCAGGATCATACTCAGAATAAATACATAATTGATGCATAAAAATACGTTATTCTAGAGTGTTATCATCAGCTATCCTAGAAGGAATTGGGGTATGAGGTTAGACCGGAACTTTAAAAGAATCTCTGAGGATGAAGTATTGCGACTTGAACAACCTTTCACAATAGAGGAGATCAAAACGATGGTTTGGAGTTGTGATGATTCTAAAGCACTGGGCCAGATGGTTATAATATGTGTTTTTTTAAAAAGGGTTGGTAGCTGATTAGGGGAGATTTACTAGCTATGATGTCGAGCTTCTATCATTCAGGGAAGCTGGAAAGAAGTATCAATTCTTCCTTTATTGCTCTCATTCCAAAAGTGGAAAATCCGATTGATATATTTGATTTTCGACCAATAAGCTCGGTTGGTTCGTTGTACAAAGTTGTGGCTAAAATATTATCCAGAAGAATTAGTGAGGTTATTGGTGGGGTCGTGAGTGACACGCAGTGTGCATTCATAAAAGGGAGGTAGATCTTTGACGGTATTCTAGTGGCTAATAAAATAATCCACTCGATTAAGAAAAGGGAGGCAGTTGACAGTAGTTTGATTTTGAAGTTGGATTTCTCCAAGGCATACGACTGCATCAGATGGGATTTTCTTGATTTAGTCCTTTTCTACATAGGGTTTGGAGAGAAATGGAGAGGATGGATAGTAGAATGTGTTTTTTCAGCTAGAGCAGCGGTGTTTATAAACGGATCGATGACAAATGAGTTCAGATTATGTAAGAGACTTTAGTAGGGGGTCTACTCTCCCCATATTTTTTTATTTTAGTAATAAAAGTTTTGCATTTGTTACTAGTAAAGGCAGAAGAGGAGGGGTTGATTTTGGGGATTCATTCCATTATTCCGGATCAATCTTTTTCTCATCTTCAATTTGTTGATGACACAATTCTTTTCTTGAAGGTTGATGAAAAGGTGGTTCATAATGTAAAACACATTTTAAGGTGTTTTGAGTCATTTTTGGGATTAAGAATTAATTTTCAAAATCTTGTTTAGTGGGTTTTGGGACAAATGAGGAATTTCTTTAGCGTATGGTTGCCCTTTTTCGATGCAAGATTGGAACGTTACCTCTTAATTGCCTTGGGATTCTGTTAGGTGCTGATCCTAGAAAAATTTCTACTTGGGAGCCTATTGTGGAAAAATTTAGAATGAGGTTGGAAAGTTGGAAGTGTAAAACGTTGTCTTTTACTAAAAGAGTAGTGCTAATTAACTTAGTTTTGTCTTCCCTTCCTATCTATTTTTGTCCTTATTTCAAGCACCGACTATTGTGATTAATAGCATTGACAGAATCATAAGACAGTTCTTATGAAGAGGATCGAAAAATATAAGAAAAATAGCGAGGGTAAGATGAGAAAGAGTGTGTCTATCGAGAAAGTTGGTAGGAGCTGGTGTGGTTAATCTTAAGGTAAAAAAACTACACTCTTATTGCAAAATGGGGTTCCAGATTCGCTATGGATAAAAATGATGTAACACCTCTAATCCCTTTCCGTCGTCAAATTAGGGTCACAAGCATTACTAACCAATTAGAACATTTAATTCCATTAAAATCGAAGATACAAGCTAAGTATTAACATTATATCATACAAGAGCAATATATACTAATTTAATATTTACGTAATAGTGTCTTATTCAATCTAATAATGAATCATACTATACAATGCTAAACTTGGTATTCCACTGTCTACACTCTTATCACTATTTATCCCATCTTGAAAGCTAGAAGTTGGATACATAACAAGACTATTCCAATTATTAGCATCAGAGTATTGGTCCATACTCCAACTATTACTACCTTCGATGATATTAGTAGAATAACCTACTTCACTTAATCCAGGCTTGCTAATTCATTCCAATTCAAAGTAAAAGTTACTCTTATAGCCCCTATTTCGAGTCTACGAGACCCTAAAAATAGTTTAAAAATAGACAGGGACTAATTTGGAACAATTTTGAAAGTTTAGGGCCATTTTTGAAAATACCTAAAAAAAGGGACACACGGCTATGTGGCTAGGCCATGTGAAATGCCCCAGACCGTGTGACTCTCGAAGTTGGGACACACGACCATGTCCTAGCTTGTGTCTCCGCCCATGTAACTTTCTAACTTAAGACACATGGTCGTGTCCCTGCTCGTGTGGAAACTACACCTATACTATTTTTCAACACGCCCAGGGCACACGTGCGTGTGTGACACACGGCCGTGTGATAGACCGTGTCTCAGGCCATGTGCACCTAAATGTACCTTAAAACTCAAGTTTACCATTTCATGCTTACTTGGACACTAAGCAACTCAATTACTAACCATTTAACCTATTCAAAACTCAATTAAACATGATCAAAACATGTCAAAACAACTATCTTAAGTGCCTAACCAATGTACCCTCATTGGTACCACATTTTATATCATCAAATACACCAACAACACATCAACCATTCAAAGACTTTCATTCATACCAATTTACCATAATTGAACCAATATTTAGCTACTTAAGCTACCAAAATTTTAAGCTAAACACATACCAAAACTATAACTAGGCTAACATACCAACATAGTCTCAACCACAACCATATATACAATCAACCATCATTTCACTAACAAACCAAAATGTCAACACATTATAAACAACATCAACAAAGGACTCTCTAGGTACATGCCATTACAAAATGAAATATCACCACACATGAGCTCGGGATTGAGGTTGGATGCTGAGCCAATGATATTTTGAAACGTACCTAACCTGCGCACGGAAAACAAAATCGCACGTTGAGTATAACTCAGTGGTATTTCTATAATACGAATAATTTAAACTTAATAAGAGTAGTTAACATGCAAGTAATGTAACAAGTAATGTTATAAACATATATATATCAAATCGATAATACGGATTTACTCATTCTTCATTTACATCTACTAGATTCCACATGTTCAAGTACATATCAATGGTATTTCATATATATATAGCATTTGGTAATTCAACTCATGCAATGGCATGATTAATCTTTTTGATCCATACTTGATCTCATTTTATCATTTCATATTTCATTTCTCATCTCATATTCATTTCTTAACTTTGTCATCTCAATATCAAACACATAAATTTATTATTTAATTTTCCCTATTAACACGACTCAGACTTGGACAGATACACAGATCCAACCAACACACCAGTTTGGTACCCAGTGCCTCATCGGATAAATCTGAAGTAATAACTGTGCCCAATGCTATATAAGTTGACACTAAGTGTCTCATCAGTTAAATCGAAACAAGTTGTCACCCAGTGCCTCATCGACTCGAGATCAAAGAAATTCCTGAACTCTTCCTATCCTATGGCATGCCATCTATATCCGACTTAGCCCGGAACAATTAATAAGGTTATATTTCACTTTTCAATACATCAATGTCACAATCTCATATATATATATGTTATCACATATATTTAATTCAATATTCATATAATCAACATATTTCTTAATATACAAAATCAATCCATTTCGAATCAATTATGAATTCAATTCAATCCCAAAGTACCAAAGTACTCACCTCAAATGCTTACCATATGCAAACAATCAACTATTTAATTCAGATTATAGAAACACAAATCGTATATTCTGAGCTACTCAACGTCGACCTTGTTTTTCCCTTTTTTACTCGAGGATTCTGAAATGACGTTCGCTACGGAATAAAATAATTACAATAGATTAATAATACATAACTCAATTTTCATTAAATTTCAAATTTTACACCACATTTTGCTTAATCATCAATTTAGTCCTTGAATCGAGACTCATTTTAATTTTCATATTTAACTTTATTTTTTATACTAATTTCACTTTAAGCTACATTTAGCTCCCTATTTTCCAATTTTACCCCTAAATTTCAAATTTTTCACAATTTAGTCCCTATTGCTCAAAATCAATATATAATTTCACTATTTAGTCCTTTTTCACTTCTAACTTAAAAATCTATCAATTTAACCCTTAGTATTTAAACTATTCAACAATGACAACATCTAAAATCTTAAGCAATACTAAAAATTGAAAACATGGGTCGGCTAGCCCTAGGTACTGGGATTCCAAAAACATAAAAATTACAAAAAAAGACTAAATTAACTAACCAATTGAAGTTGGGAGGTTAGAAACCCCTAATACCGTGCATCCCTTGCTATTTCTTTCTTTCTTTTATTTTTTTTAATTTGCATGTATTCTCTCTTTCTACTTTCACTTTCTTTCTTTTAATTTTGTTTCTATTTTATTTATTATTATATAATATACATACATTTTATACTATTTATTTATTATAACATATATATTAAGTTAGCATATATATATAACACATATTACCAATGTCATCCACTATCACTAAGTAAATGTATTTTACTATTCTAGTCCCTTTAATTTACTTAAATCAATAATTCAACTTTTAAAATTTAATTCGCTACAAGACTAACTTCGTAAATATTTATATTAAATATTTACAAACTCATTTTACAGGAAATGAGTCCCGAGCTTCACTTTCTGGCACCCCTGACTATCGGGTCGTTGCAAATGCTTTGTGGAAAAAGGTGATAAAATCAAAGTATGGTTAACAAAGCAAAACTGGAGATTGAAGATGACCAAGACAAATGTCAGTAGTTTGGCATGGTATTGTGGAAAATTCCAAAAGTGAGAAAGTGTCTAATTGGATTAGGCAGAATTCTTTTAGATGGGTGCTTGGAAATGGGAAATTGGTGTTATTTTGGGAGGATGTGTGGTGCGGGAACTGATCACTAAAAGTGGAATTTCTAAGACTCTTCAAACTAGAAACGGTTAAGAATAGTTTGGTTTGTGAATGGGCTACGAATAATAGCTTTGAAGAGGTACAATGGGATAAAGTTTTTTCGAGAAAGTTGTTAGATAGAGAGAGTTATATGGTGGATAGATTGAAGTCGTTGGTGGGGACTTTAGAACTGAACGCAGATATGGAAGATCGGATATTATGGATTCACGATAGTGGGGGGAGTTCTTAGTGAAGAAGTTGTTGTACTTGTTGTCTGTTGATGGAATGGGTGCTATTGATTTTCCGTTCGATAGAATTTGGAAATTGAAGGTTCCACCAAGAGTGCGTAATTTTATGTGGATATTGGCAATTAATCGTGTACCAACAAAAGATTTTTTTATTAGGCGGGGGAAATAGTTGGATCCATTATCTAGTGGTTGTGCATGGAGTGATAGAGTTACATAAAATGTTAATCATTTGTTTTTTCTATGTCCTTTTATTAATAGTTTTTGGTCTCTTATTTTTAATTGGTGGAGTTTTGATTGGAAGAATGTGGTGAATTTTGATGAGTTCTTTACTTTGTGCTGGAACATGCCTTTGATAGGTCTGTAAAAAAGCTTATGGTTAGTGGCGATTGCGGCGTCTTGTTGGACTGTGTGGCTATCTCGAAATGGTAAAATGTTTGAAAAGTTGGTTACAACTCTTGACGCTTTATTGTTTCATTCTAAAATGAGAGCGTTAATATGGACAAGAGTTGTCCATAATGAATGTATCTTCTTGGAAAGTGATTGGTGGAGCTGGCCAGTGAAATGTTGTATGGGTGGAAGATCGATGACGACTCGGGACTTAGTTTGGGATCCTTCTCCCATGGGTAGGATAAAGTTCAATTTGGCAGCGGTTGTTATGAATGAGATGTCCATAATGGAGTGTTGAAGGATGATAAGAGGGTGGTTTCGGCTTTATTTTCTAGTAGATGTGTAGCAGGGGGCTTGGAAATGGCAGTTCTAATGGCAATTAAAGAAGCTGCAGAAATGGTTATAGAGTTGATTCGGAAGGAGCAGGCCCCTTTCATAGAATGCGATTCAATTACTGTTTCGGATTGGTTGAAATATAGTCATCTTCGGCCATGGTCGTTTACGAATTTGTTCGCGAATAGTGAAGGAAGTTTAAGGCGAATGGCTGAGGTTCGGATTGAAGTCACAAATCAAGATAAGAATGGAATGATGGAAGCCTTGGCTAAAGCATGTTTGTCGAGGAATACCTTGTTTAGAGCATATTGGTAATCTATTTTGGGGTTTGCTATTTTTTTTGGTTGTTGGCATAGTTTGGTTGCTTTTGATTCCTTGTTCAAACTGACATGGGTTGGGTGATCCCAACGCCTTTTTCTGTAATCAATTGGCTGAGTAAAAAAAAATATGAACAAATTATGTAGCAATCATAATGTCTGATTGTATGTATATGTATCCATTATTTATTAAGTACTTTATGTCCCAAAGTATTTGGTTAACCTATCAAAATGTGGCACCACCACTTTCTTAAAAAGAAAAAAAGATATAGTTGCTTTAATGAGAGAAATAAACCCTAGTGCTCAATATGTACCATTGATATAAAACTTGCTACATTACCAAAAACCGACATAATTATATTACAATTCCTTTCTTTTTATATATTCGGAGACCTTATTCATGGCTTCGACTCTTTTTTATTACTTTTTAAAATATACCATAAAACGCAATTTGCTTCGGTAGATAAAACCCTAACCCAATGTCTAGAAATGTTAGATCTTTTACCCTATCATCCGAAGAAACAAATACATGGGGCCAAATTTGCGTGTGTAAACACACCATTGATGTCGTTCAGTGTCTCAGACTTTAAAATGCTCAACAACTGGAGAATACTTTAATTGCCATAAACTCAAATTCCATGGTACAACCTTTTGCGTCCTGATTGCCCAAATTTGTACATGAAGATAATATAATAATGTTATCAATTCAACGTTAACGATCATGCATGAAAGAAAATGTAGAATGTACTAAGATACGGGATATTACCATGTGTCGAATCTTAATTCCTCTAGTCCTTTCCTTTCGACACGTATTGACATTGATTTGATTTACGTAATCTCCAAATGACAAGGAAATCTGTCCTAAATCCAACTGTGTTGTCAATCATTTAGGGCATGTGTCGCCTTCTTACAAGGTTCGAGTCACCTAGCCATGGTATTTCTATTGCTCACTTGTAAAGCATTGGACGTTCTATTCTTTTTGAAGTTCAACCTTCGATTGGTGTCTGAATAAATTGTAATTGAGAGATTCGGTAACAGTCTTAGTCAAAAAAGTTAAATAAGACGGTGTGTGTCTAGAGAACCTCACTGAATTTAGTAAACAACGTGGACGATCAAAGTACAGATTTAGTTTTCAAAGCTATATGTAAGTGTGTCTAGAGATCCTCACTGAATTGATAGTTCATTTTGTCTATCCAACTCACTAATTCTTTTAATCCATGCATATTATTTAAATTTCATAAATCAGAGTTTCTTAACTGTAAAAATACCTTCGTCGTCCGGAGTTAAAACAAGCCTATCCACCTGTTCTGGTAGTAGCGGGATCCTCAAGACATGCTGCCATAAATCACCACGGGTGCTGCCCTCTCCTTCCAACAATGAGAAATTTTAAAAATGCTTGTATTTTAGATTTTTTAATTTTAAAGGTGCATTCAATAATTAATACATCAACTTATACAAGTTTCAGACACTTGCTAACATAATGAAGATTTATTACAGTCCCTTCTAAAATGCAGTTGAAATAACCCAGTACAATATAATAATAACAATCAAGGTAGCATAGACTGTTGGCAATAAGATAATAAAGTTTTAATCAAATCCAATTTTCTCGATACAAGAGATTAGATAGACTTGTTCTGATCTGATTCGATTTTTCATATATGTTTTTCTAAGTAATGTAATCTTTATTAATGAGCTAAATATAATTCACGATCTCAGTTTAACCGAAAAATATGATTCAATAAATTGACAATCTCCTAAATATGACAAGTTGCTGATTGTTGCAATAATGAAGGAAGTTGACAGTCCCTCGTATACATCTCAACAATTCTAAATATTTCAACGAAGTCTTTTATATATTGTTATAATATTGATATTATGATCAAAATAATTAAAATATTTTAATTATGTTGATCAATTTAAATAATATTTTTTTACTTTAATTATATTAATTATTTTAAATATAACACACGTTGCACTAAAAACTAATACTATAAAATCATATTGACATGGGACATAACAGACGTTTAATCTATACAATAATTTTTTCATAAAAAAAAACCTAAAGAACTAATAATATTTTGAGTACATTTTGCTTTCAAAAATTCAAAATATTATAGGAAATGAGTGGCATTAGCTAATTTACAATATGCTTTTTGTCTCTCTAACTGTTATCGTTTGAGGTAATATATACAGAGGTATCGGAATGAAGTTAATATATATGAAGATACTTGAATTTGGTAATTTGTACTTACTTGATATTTAAATTTTTTTTAGAGTTAATTGATACCTAAATTTGGAAACTGTAACCTAACTTATTACATTTTTTTAGGTATTTGACTAACACCATTAAAATGTGTTGACGTCACTCTGACACCTAATAACATAGTGACACGTGATAACCTCACATTTTGACACGTGACAAAAATAGAAAAATATTTAAAATTATATAGGGAATAAACTTGGACAAATAATTCTTCAATTCATCTGAATCTAGACAACAGTATGTCCAAGTTCATTCTAGACATACTTGTTAGTGTTTTTATATGTTTTATTTTTTATAACATATCATAGTTTATATCAGTATTTTGAAATTTAAAATATATAAATTCTAAAAAATTATAGACTTATAAATTTATAAAAAATATTATAAATATTATTTGAAACTAAAACTAACTTGAGCAACCATTATGACCCAGATACTTTTGAACTCAAATATCATTTGTCTAGATTCATTTCAGACATATTTTTTAGTAGTTTTATATATTCTATTTTTTCATAAAATATTAGATTTTTAGATTATTATTAGAAAGTTAAAATATATAGAAATTTGTATATATTTATAAATCTTAAATAATTTATTTTTGCAACATATCAAAATGTAATGCTGTTAAGTGTCGTCATACTAATGGTGTCATGTCACATCACGTAT